>NC_133324.1:194478139-194778139 GCF_042186555.1 Aquarana catesbeiana
AGGAAAGGGGGTGGGGAAGAGCGAGCACCCCCCCTGAACCGTACCAGGCCGCATGCCCTCAACATAGGGGGTGGGTGCTTTGGGGAAGGGGGGGGCATCCTGCGGCCCCCCCACCCCAAAGCACCTTGTCCCCATGTTGATGAGGACAAGGGCCTCTTCCCGGCAACCCTGGCCGTTGGTTGTCGGGGTCTGCGGGCGGGGGGCTTATCGGAATCCGGGAGCCCCCTTTAATAAGGGGGCCCCCACATCCCGGCCCCCCTGCCTATGTGAATGAGTATGGGGTACATCGTACCCCTACCCATTCACCTGGGGGGGAAAAAAGTGTCAATAAAAAACACACTACACAGGTTTTTAAAGTAGTTTATTAGGTAGCTCTGGGGGTCTTCTTCCGACATCGGGGGTCTCTTCCACCTTCTCCGCTCTCTGTCCGGTTCTTTTCCCGCTCTCTGGCCTCTTCTCCCGGTGTCTTCTCCAGCTCTACGGTTCTTCTGCCGGGCTCCTCCGCTATCTTCTACTCTTTTGCCGCTCTTTTGCTAGCGGTGGCCCGGTCTTCTCCGTCGTCTTGTTCCCTCTTCTCTTCTTCCGATGTTGACATGACGCTCTCTCCCGCTGTAATGCTGTGTGAGCAGTGCGCAATGACTTATATAGGCATTGGGCGTGGTCACCGGGTGGTGACCCCGCCCCTTATGACGGCACAGTCCCAGCATGCCCTGGGACTGTGCCATCATAAGGGGCAGGGTCACCGGGTGACATCATGCCTATAAAAGTCATGAAAAGAGCAAAAGATAGCGGAAGAGCCCGGCAGAAGAACCGGAGAGCGGGAGAAGAACCGGACACCGGGAGAAAGGCCAGAGAGCACGAGAAGAACCGGACACTGGGAGAAGAGGCTGGAGAGAGCGAAGAAGTCGGAAGAGACCCCCCCGAAGTCGGAAGAAGACCCCTTGAGCTGCCTAATAAACTACTTTAAGAACCTGTGTAGTGTGTTTTTTATTGACACTTTTTTCCCCAGGTGAATGGGTAGGGGTACGATGTACCCCATACCTATTCACATAGGGTGGGGGGCCGGGATCTGGGTCCCCCTTATTAAAGGGGGCTCCCAGATTCCGATAAGCCCCCGCCCGCAGACCCCGACAACCAACAGCCAGAGTTGTCAGGAGAGGCCATTGTCCTCATCAACATTTTTTTCGGCGTAGGGGGTTCCCCTTAAAATCCATACCAGACCTGAGGGCCTGGTATGCTCTGTGACGGGGCTCGCAAGGTGTCAATCTCGCCAATAACAGCGGCAAAATTGACTTCCTTTTCTAGTCCCGTCGTACCTCATCACGTTCAAAATGAACGGACTTTAGTCCGTGTGTGGGCAAGTCCGTTCATTCAGAAGTCCGCCGTAACTCTGTCGAAATTCAGTCGGGAAGACCGGTGGACCTAGTCTGCCAGAAAGTCCGGTCGTGTGTAGGCAAGTGCGTTCGTTCGGAAAGTACGTTGTAATTTCGCCGGAAGTCCGTCGGGAAGACCGTCGGACCTAGTCTGCCAGAAAGTCTGGTCGTGTGTACGCAGCATTACACATCCACCCCTGCCGGGGTCCTATGATACTGTATAGCTTCTCATCCGGAGCTAGGTAACCAAAACAATTAACAAGGTAGAGTGTGTGCGTGGCTTGGCTCTCGTTCAAACTAACAAATTATACATGTCATAAGAAGTTAGTCAAACACACAGGATTGTCACTAGGTCACATTCACCACCACTGTTTCATAGTTTTTTCAAGAAACATTAGGGCTTACATATATCCTAAATTGTCTTTCATAGAAGCTGTGCTAGGATCAGCCAGCCACTTGGACCATACTTTGACATATTTTCTTGGCATATGTGTCTTTTCATAGTTGCCAACATTGTAGAAAAAAATTTTGGGACACTTTTTTGGCTGTAGGTGGAGCCAGCCTATAATTAGGGGGTTGGGCATGCGTCAGTAGGCGTGGCATAGAAAAAAGAAAAAATGCGGTGTGCGAAGCGTGCTGCACAAAAATGGGCGTGGTTTAGTGTAATAGTGGGCGTGGCTTACATGGGCGTGGCTAAAATGGGGTGTGGTTAGAGTCTGCGATGAATGAGGGATGCAGAGGGAAAGGGGGAAAGGGGGGTAGAGGGAGAGGGATGGAGGGACAGCAGATCCAGATCCTACACCACAATAACAATGTGTATTCCAGAGTTCAACCATCAGCAGATAAAGATACTCCAAACACCTGGTGTTGGCGCTTCAATCATCCCGGCACCATGGTTGTTATGGTGTCAGGATGATTGAACCGCATTATTTCTATTATTACATTGTAATATAAAATGAAATCATTCAACTCACCATAATGCAGAATCAGTGGGACCACTGAGCGTGTCACCTGCTACGTCGCCTGCCACCAGATGCCATCAGGTTCCTCCAGCAGAGTCTGTCCTTGCATCAGGCGCCCCAGCAGAGTGCCTCCTTCCATCAGGCATTCCCAGTACAGTACTTCTTATGTCAGGTGTCCCCAGCGGAGTGTTGGCTGCAGATGGAGTGTTGGCTACAGTCTAGCTACATCTCCTCAAGAGTGGTGACAAGGGGAGAGAGGTGTGTGGGTGGTGGCATGGTGACTTGGGATGTTACAGGCTGACTTGGGGAAGGGTGGAGACGGGGTGGTGATTTGGGGGTGCAGGCATGATGGTGACCTGGGCTGTGCAGGCATGGTGGTGACTAGGCCGGAGGGGGTGCAGGCATGGTGGTGACTAGGCCAGAGGGGGTGCAGGCATGGGGGGAGGGGGATGCAGGCATGGTGTTGTCATGGGGGGAGGCGGATGCAGGCATGGTGGTGATATGGGGGGAGGGGGTGCAGGTATAGTGGCGACATGGGGGGAACAGGTATGGTGATGACATGGGGAAGGGGGGCAGGTATGATGGTGATATGGGGGAGGGGGCCAGGGCTGGACTGGGACAAAAATGTGGCCCTGGACTTCATCCAGACCGGCCCAGGGCACAACACATCAGGGTACGGTACATCAGGCCACATCAGGGCACAAGGCACATCAGTGCACAGCATATCAGGGTACAGCACACCAGGCCACATCAGGGTACAGAGCTTAGCACATCAGCGTATAAGGCACATCAGGGCACAACACATCAGGGTACAGAGCACAGCACATCAGCGTACAGGGCACAGCACATCAGGACACAGCACATCAGGGTACAGCACATCAGGGTACAGCACATCAGGGCACAGCACATCAGGGCACAGGACATCAGGGCACACAACATTGAGGCATAGGACATTTGGGCACATCAGGGCACGGGGCATAGGAGATCGGGGCACAGCACATCAGGGCATATAGCACATCAGGGCACGGGCACATAGCACATCAGGGCACATCAGGGCATATAGCACATCAGGGCACAGGGCACATCAGGGCACATAGCACATCAGGGCATATTATGGCACATCAGGGCACATGGCACATTATGGGGCACATCAGGGAACATAGCACATCAGGGCACGGGGCACATCAGGGCACGGGGCACATCAGGGCACATGGCACATTATGGGGCACATGAGGGCACATAGCACATCGGGGCACGGGGCACATTAGGGCACATCAGGGCACATGGCACATTATGGGGCACATCAGGGCACATGGCACATCAGGGCACGGGGCACATGGCACATCAGGGGCACATCAGGGCACATTATGGAAAAATCAGGGCAAATGGCACATTATGGGGCACATCAGGGCACATGGCACATCAGGGCACGGGGGCACATCAGGGCACATCAGGGCACGGGGCACATCAGGGCACATAGCACATCAGGGCACAGGGAACTTTAGGGCACATGGCACATCAGGGCACGGGGCACATCAGGGCACATTATGGGGCACATCAGGGCACATGGCACATCAGGGCACATCAGGGCACGGGGCACATCAGGGCACATAGCACATCAGGGCACGGGGAACTTTAGGGCACATTATGGAAAAATCAGGGCACATGGCACATTATGGGGCACATTAGGGCACATGGCACATCAGGGCACGGGGCACATCAGGGCATATTATGGCACATCAGGGAACGGGGCACATCAGGGCACATGGCATATTATGGGGCACATCAGGGAACATGGCACATCAGGGCACGGGGCACATAGCACATCAGGGCACATCAGGGCATATAGCACATCAGGGCACAGGGCACATCAGGGCACATAGCACATCAGGGCACAATTTGGCACATCAGGGCACATGGCACATTATGGGGCACATCAGGGCACATGGCACATCAGGGCACGTGGCACATCAGGGCACATGGCACATCAGGGCACGGGGCACATCAGGGCACATAGCACATCAGGGCACAGGGAACTTTAGGGCACATGGCACATCAGGGCATGGGGCACATCAGGGCACATGGCACATTAGGGCACATCAGGGCACGGGGCACATCAGGGCACATAGCACATCAGGGCACGGGGAACTTTAGGGCACATTATGGAAAAATCAGGGCACATGGCACATTATGGGGCACATTAAGGCACATGGCACATCAGGGCACGGGGCACATCAGGGCATATTATGGCACATCAGGGCACGGGGCACATCAGGGCACATGGCATATTATGGGGCACATCAGGGCACGGGGCACATCAGGGCATATAGCACATCAGGGCACGGGGCACGTCAGGGCACATGACACATCAGGGCATATGGCACGTCAGGGCATATGGCACATCGGGGCACGTCAGGGCACATGGCACGTCAGGGCACGGGGCACGTCAGGGCACGGGGCACGTCAGGGCATGGGGCACATCAGGGCACATGGCACGTCAGGGCACGGGGCACATCAGGGCACATGGCACGTCAGGGCACAGGGCACTTCAGGGCACAGGGCACGTCAGGGCACATGGCACATTATGGGGCACATCAGGACACATTATGGGGCACATAGCACATTAGGGCATGGGGCACGTCAGGGCACATTATGGCACATGGCACATTATGGGGCTCATTGGGGCACATAGCACATTGCACATCAGGGCACATGGCACATTAGGGCATGGGGCACCTCAGGGGGCACATTATAGGGCACATCACCAACTAGCCAGTATGCAGAGTAGCGCAGGAAGCGTGTCTGTAGTAAGTTCTCACACTCACGAGCGGCTGCTCCCCGGCGCCCCCCCCCTCTTCTCGTCTATCCCAGATGACGAGACACTGTCACACACGGGGCAGAGCGGAGGGAGGACTTCCTTGTGTGCAGTGGAGAGGGGGGAGGGGTCGCCAATCCCTGTAGGCAATAGGCTTTAGTGTACAATAGAATCTTCTATTTGTACACTGAAGAGAGAAGCCGATTGGCTGCCCCTCTCCCCTGCACTGAACACAAGGGGAAACAACTAATTGATTGACTCGTGGAGGCGCGACGGCGGCCATTTTTGTGGAGCCGTTGCCGTTTTTTTGAGAAAAACACTCACGATTTTCTCAGGACAAACCCAAAAATTCAGGAAAACACTCGGGACAAAATTAAATCGGAACGAGGGTCCCAAAATCGGGATTGTCTCGGGAAAATCGGGACTGTTGGCAACTATGGTCTTTGTATAATGAAACCAATAACCAATTGTTTCCAAAAAGCAAGAGAGGGAGGCGCAACCTTCTTCCATAACATAGTTATGGATTTGCAGGCATAAAAGAAGAGCAAGCTGAGCAAGGTCCTTTCTGCCACAGTGGGAGCCAGCTCCTCCATCAACCTCAACAAACACAGGCGTCAGGAGAGATTGACGCCATATATATCCATGGTAGATGAGGCTCACCTGCCTCCCCTGACTGCACGTCCCTGCTAGGCAGGCATTTTTTAGGTAAACGTGCCCCTCTGTAAAAGTCGTGTACGTGTTCTTGTAACCGAGAGTCTAAAAACATCATAAGTAGCAGCAGAAACTGTTCTCTCTTGCAATTATGCTAATTGTGCTGACATGCCCAACTGGTCAATACTTGCTCTGAGCTTTTCTTTGCACGTAAAAATAAAATAAAAGTGCGCTGTCAGGTAAAAGATATCAGATTCAATCAATAGTGACCACAGTGATAGTCAAATCAATGTAGTGAAATATCTTGCTCAAACTAGCAAATTAGTAACAGTGAATAAAAACAAAAAATGAAGCAAACACGTGTTACTCAAAATCTTTTGTGCAATATATCTTAAAAATACCAATGTGATATATCAACATAAATGTCCAAAAACTAATAAAAAAAAATTGTGTCCAAACAATTTTCAAAAAAGGCAAACAGATGAGTAAAGGTGCATTGTTCCCAGTTTTCCTTAATAATATCATCCAATAAAGTGCTTCTGTGTTCCACCAGCGCTCAAAGGTAGAAATAATGGCCTGGAGATCATGAACAGCGTGAGTTGCAGAGCTTCCTTCAACCTCCCAGGTTCAGCTGTACATCGGCACTGTGTGGAAGTGGACCATATGTTCAACCATAGACACCTCAATCTCCACATCAGATCTCGTTGTGAGCCTCGATCCAGATATTCTTAGTATTGGGCCATGTTGTGTATATATATAAAAAAAGGAAGACTGATTGTGCAGTACATCCAAAAAAATTGTTTGTTTAACCACTTCAGCCCCAGAAGGATTTACCCCCTTAATGACCAGAGCACTTTTTACAATTTGGCACTGTGTCGCTTTAACTGCTAATTGCGCGGTCATGCAATGCTGTACCCAAGCGAAATTTGCGTCCTTTTCTTCCCACAAGTAGAGCTTTCTTTTGATGGTATTTGATCACCTCTGCCGTTTTTATTTTTTGTGCTATAAACTGAAAAAGACCGAAAATTTAAAAAAAAAATGATATTTTCTATTTTTGTTATAAAAAAAATCCAATAAACTCAATTTTAGTCATACGTTTAGGCCAAAATGTATTCGGCCACATGTCTTTGGTAAAAAAATGTCAAAAAGTGTATATTTATTGGTTTTCGCCTACAAACTAGGGTACATTTTCTGGAATTTACACAGCCTTTAATTTATGACTGCCTATGTCATTTCTTGAGGTGCTAAAATGGCAGGGCAGTACAAAACCCCCACAAATGACCCCATTTTGGAAAGTAGACACCCCAAGGAAATTGCTGAGAGGCATGTTGAGCCCATTGAATATTAATTTTTTTTGTCCCAAGTGATTGAATAATGACAAAAAAAAAAAAAAATTACAAAAAGTTGTCATTAAATGATATATTGCTCACACAGGCCATGGGCATATGTGGAATTGCACCCTAAAATATATTCAGCTGCTTCTCCTGAGTATGGGGATACCACATGTGTGGGACTTTTTGGGAGCCTAGCCGCGTACGGTACCCCGAAAACCAATCACCGCCTTCAGGGTTTCTAAGGGCGTAAATTTTTGATTTCACTCTTCACTGCCTATCACAGTTTCGGAGGCCATGGAATGCCCAGGTGGCACAAACCCCCCCCAAATGACCCCATTTTGGAAAGTAGACACCCCAAGCTATTTGCTGAGAGGCATGGTGAGTATTTTGCAGCTCTCATTTGTTGTTGAAAATGAAGAAAGATAAGAAAAAAATTTTTTTTTTCTTTTTTCACTTTTCAAAACTTTGTGACAAAAAGTGAGGTCTGCAAAATACTCACTATACCTCTCAGCTAATAGCTTGGAGTGTCTACTTTCCAAAATGGGGTCATTTGGGGGGGGGGGGGGTTGTGCCACCTGGGCATTCCATGGCCTCCGAAACTGTGATAGGCAGTGAAGAGTGAAATCAAAAATTTACGCTCTTAGAAAGCCTGAAGGTGGTGCTTGGTTTTCGGGGTCCCGTACGAGGCTAGGCTCCAAAAAAGTCTCACACATGTGGTATCCCCATACTCAGGAGAAGAAACAGAATGTATTTTGGGGTGTAGTTTAACATATTCCCATGGCATGTTTGAGCAATATATCATTTAGTGACAACTTTGTGCAAAAAAAAAAATTTGTCTCTTTCCCGCAACTTGTGTCACAATATAAAATATTCCATGGACTCGACATGCCTCTCAGCAAATAGCTTGGGGTGTCTACTTTCCAAAATGGGGTAATTTGGGGAGGTTTTGAACTGTCCTGGCATTTTATGCACAAAATTTAGAAGCTTATGTCACACATCACCCACTCTTCTAACCACTTGAAGACAAAGCCCTTTCTGACACTTTTTGTTTACATGAAAAAATTATTTTTTTTTGCAAGAAAATTACTTTGAACCCCCAAACATTATATATTTTTTTAAAGCAAATGCCCTACAGATTAAAATGGTGGGTGTTTCATTTTTTTTTTTCACACAGTATTTGCGCAGCGATTTTTCAAACGCATTTTTTGGGGAAAAAACACACTTTTTTACATTTTAATGCACTAAAACACACTATATTGCCCAAATGTTTGATGAAATAAAAAAGATGATCTTAGGTCAAGTACATGGATACCAAACATGACATGCTTTAAAATTGCGCACAAACGTGCAGTGGCAACAAAATAAATACATTTTTAAAAGCCTTTAAAAGCCTTTACAGGTTACCACTTTAGATTTACAGAGGAGGTCTACTGCTAAAATTACTGCCCTCGATCTGACCTTCGCATGCATGGTGCAATTGCTGTTTACATTTGACGCCAGACCGACGCTTGCGTTCGCCTTAGCGCGAGAGCAGGGGGGGGGCAGGGGTGCTTTTTTTTTTTTTTTAACTTTATTATTTTTTTGCTTTTTTATCTTATTTTTAAACTGTTCCTTTCATTTTTTTTTTAAATCATTTTTATTGTTATCTCAGGGAATGTAAATATCCCCTATGATAGCAATAGGTAGTGACAGGTACTCTTTTTTGAAAAAAATGGGGTCTATTAGACCCTAGATTTCTCCTCTGCCCTCAAAGCATCTGACCACACCAAGATCGGTGTGATAAAATGCTTCCCCAATTTCCCAATGTCGCTGTTTACATCCGGCGAAATCTAAGTAATAAAATGCTCGTAGCTTCCGGTTTCTTAGGCCATAGAGATGTTTGGAGCCACTCTGGTCTCTGATCAGCTCTATGGTCAGCTGGCTGAATCACCGGCTGCATTCTCAGGTTCCCTGTTGAGACAGGAGAGCCAGAGAAAAACACGGAAGACGGTGGGGGAGGGGGGGCATTCCCTCCCACTGCTTGTAAAAGCAGTCTAGAGGCTATTTAGCCACTAGGATTGCTTTTACATGAAAGCCGACCGCTGGCTGAAAAGAATGATACCAAGATGATACCTAAACCTGCAGGCATCATTCTGGTATAACCACTCAAAGTCGTGAATGGCGTACCTGTAGACAAAAAATGGTTAACAATAAAACACAGTAAACGGTAAAGTATAAAAAATTGCATACCTGAAAAGCAAACATGATAAAACATAATAACAATAAAACATTGCAGAATAGAATACAGTAAAAAAAGAGCAGAACAATAGAGAGAGAATAGAGAGAGAGAACAATAAAACGACAACTATTTTTTTTTATTTTATATTTTTGTTTGTGGTTTTTTTTTTTTTTTACAATTTTTTTGTAACTGTAACTTTTATAACTCTAACCGTTTCCAGGTTCGGGTCTCTCAAAATGTGATGGCATCTTGGGAGACCCTGTGAAAGTGTGCCTACTCTGTGCAATGCTGTACCCTACACTAATACTCAACTAGTGCATGGTAGCGTTCAAAACATTCACCAATGCAAAGACCAGGATTGTCAGGACAGGAGGTACAATAATAGCGGGTGTCACGCCTATATCCGCGCTTGCTGCAGACACGACATCTTTTTGGGGGGGGTTTGTTGGGTAGGGGTACTCGGGAGGACATAAAAATGCCTCTCATGCAGCCGACTGCATTTGGTTGGGGATGTGAATGGGGGAAGTACGGGTGCTGCAGAAGTGGTGGGTTCCCAATTAGGATTGGCGAATGCAGCAGGAAGGGCATTATGGGCACGACGGGCCTGTGTTCGTCTTCTTAGTGGCAGCGGGACACTACTTGTGCTTGCCACCTCACCAGCTTGAACTGCACTTATGGGACTCGCCACGTCACCAAGTGTTACTGCAGTGCTGGTTTGACTACGACCGGGGTGTACTAGGCCGCTGGTGCTTGCCAGTTCACCAAAACGCTACCAAAAAAACTGTTAGCGATCGCAGGGATCAGGCCTGACTCTGCGAACGCTGCAGTTATGCGTTTAGTGTTTTGTAAGTGACAGTGATTGATCGATACTGCACTTGGGTGGGCTGGGCTGGGCGGAGGGGCAAAACACAGGTGCTAGCAAGTATCTGGGCTGATCCCGCTAACGCTGAGTTTTTGGGAACCCTAAACTGCTGGGGATGCTAGTATAGATCTGATCGGATCAGATATTGATCCGTTCAGATACTATACCACTAAGGGAGGTGTACAGTGTGTGCGTGGGTGTTAGCGGTACTGGCGCTAACCTGACGCTGCTGGGGCTGGTGCTTGCCAGTTCACCAAAATGCTACCAAAAAAACTGTTAGCGATCGCAGGGATCAGGCCTGACTCTGCAAACGCTGCAGTTATGTGTTTAGTGTTTTGTAAGTGACAGTGATCGATCGATACTGCACTTGGGTGGGCTGGGCTGGGCCGGGCGGAGGGGCAAAATGCAGGTGCTAGCAGGTATCTGGGCTGATCCCGCTAACGCTGAGTTTTTGGGAACCCTAAACTGCTGGGGATGCTAGTATAGATCTGATCGGATCAGATATTGATCCGTTCAGATACTATACCACTAAGGGAGGTGTACAGTGTGTGCGTGGGTGTTAGCGGTACTGGTGCTAACCTGACGCTGCTTGGGGCTAGTGTTTGCCAGTTCACCAAAACGCTACCAAAAAAACTGTTAGCGATCGCAGGGATCAGGCCTGACTCTGCGAACGCTGCAGTTATGCATTTAGTGTTTTGTAAGTGACAGTGATCGATCGATACTGCACTTGGCTGGGCTGGGCTGGGCCGGGCGGAGGGGCAAAACGCAGGTGCTAGCAGGTATCTGGGCTGATCCCGCTAACACTGCGTTTTTGGGAACCCTAAACTGCTGGGGACGCTAGTATAAATCTGATCGGATCAGATATTGATCCGTTCAGATACTATACAACTAAGGGAGGTGTACGGTGCGTGCGTGGGTGTTAGCGGTACTGGCGCTAACCTGACGCTGCTGGGGCTGGTGCTTGCCAGTTCACCAAAATGCTACCAAAAAAACTGTTAGCGATCGCAGGGATCAGGCCTGACTCTGCAAACGCTGCAGTTATGTGTTTAGTGTTTTGTAAGTGACAGTGATCGATCGATACTGCACTTGGGTGGGCTGGGCTGGGCCGGGCGGAGGGGCAAAACGCAGGTGCTAGCAGGTATCTGGGCTGATCCCGCTAACACTGCGTTTTTGGGAACCCTAAACTGCTGGGGACGCTAGTATAAATCTGATCGGATCAGATATTGATCCGTTCAGATACTATACAACTAAGGGAGGTGTACGGTGCGTGCGTGGGTGTTAGCGGTACTGGCGCTAACCTGACGCTGCTGGGGCTGGTGCTTGCCAGTTCACCAAAATGCTACCAAAAAAACTGTTAGCGATCGCAGGGATCAGGCCTGACTCTGCAAACGCTGCAGTTATGTGTTTAGTGTTTTGTAAGTGACAGTGATCGATCGATACTGCACTTGGGTGGGCTGGGCTGGGCCGGGCGGAGGGGCAAAACGCAGGTGCTAGCAGGTATCTGGGCTGATCCCGCTAACACTGCATTTTTGGGAACCCTAAACTGCTGGGGACGCTAGTATAGATCTGATCGGATCAGATATTGGTCCGTTCAGATACTATACCACTAAGGGAGGCGTATGCTGCGTGCGTGGGTGATAGCGGTACTGGTGCTAATCTGACGCTGCCTGGGGCAACGCATATCACCGCTGGGTGATCAGGGGGCTAAACCTTTATTTGGTAATAAACGGCAGGTGCCCTGACACTATAAAAAATAAACAAACTAACCAGCGTCACCCGTAACGGTTATACGGTGATCAGTGGTGAAAGGGTTAACTAGGGGGCAATCAAGGGGTTAAAACATTTATTAGTATATGGGGGTCCCTGACGCTATAAAACGCTGACAGCGAACCTAAATATTTAGCTCCCTAACTAGTGTCATCAGCGACACTAATACAACGATCAGAAAAATGACCGCTTAGCGACACTGGTGACGGGGGGTGATCAAGGGGTTAAAACTTTATTAGGGGGGGTTAGGGGGTATCCTAGACCTAAAGGGGGCTAATACTAACTGCCCTACCACACTAACTGTCACAAACTGACACCATGCAGTAATAAAAAAAAAAACTGCTTGGTGTCAGTGTGATGGGGGGGGGGGGAGGGGTGATTGGGGGGGATCGGGGGGCGATCGGGGGGGCGGGATCGGGGGTGTAATGTGTGCCTGGCATGTTCTACTGACTGTGTGTGTGTTTTTCACTCACAGTGATGTCTTCTCTCCTCTGCGCCGGAACGGAAACTACCGAGCCAAGGAGAGATGACATAATTTCCTTTGCTGCTGTTTAGCATACAGCAGCAAAGGAAGATTCTCATTGGCTGGGAGCGATCGCGAGGGGGGGGCCACGAATGGATGGTCTCCCCCTCACCTCTTATCACTCCCAGTCACAAGCCGACCGCCTCGGCCACCGGGGGGGGTCCGTTCAGACCCCCCGCCCGCGGGAGGGAGATCACGTATATGTACGTGATTCTGCCTGCCCGTGCCATTCTGCCGACGTATATCGTCGTTAGGCGGTCGGCAAGTGGTTAATAAAATAAATATAAATATGCACTTACAGCAATTAGATATAAAATGAGCGGTAAAGAGAGGGATCTGACTGCGGCTTACACCGCCAAGTACTGAGCACAGTAACGTCTCAGCTCCTATCTCCTTCCGACGCTTTTCCCCGTATAAGGCTACATCTGGGATTGGATATTTCACTACGTTGATTTGACTATCACTGTGGTCACTATTGATTGAATCTGATATCTTTTAACTAACAGCGCACTTTTATTTTATTTTTTCATTTTTACCTACTTTCCAGTATTCAGGGAATTTTTAAGTGCAGCGGTCTGTTATTAATTATTTTAGCGCAAGGTTGTTTTTATATATATACGTTTTCTTTTCATGTTTCATGACCTGTATAGCTACACAATGGAAGCAGATATAAGCTAATTCTAATGCAATTTACTAGTTCAAGGTTGGTTGGGTTCAGTTCACTCAATACCCTGGAACTCGTGCGTTCTACAGGAATTAGGAATTGCCTGCATTCATTAGAGTCTAAACACATGAATGTCTTGTTTCATTCTAGGATCCCTATTATGTAATCTCAGAATGGGATCACAGTAAAGGAGTAAATAAATTGCAAACACTATATTAGGATTGTTGAATCATGGATATCTCATTATAGGTTTGATTTTACTTTGTTTTCTGCAATATCAAATTTTATCACAAGATGGCGACAATAGGCAAGTTTAGAACAGAAAAGTTATTTTTATTTTTTTATTACAGGTAGTTGTAAAGCACCAACAATTTACATACATATTGTACATTCACATCAGTCCCTGTCTCCAGGAAGCTTACAATCTAAGGTCTAAGGTAACTCACATTCATACATACACATACTAGGGCCAATTTAGACAGGAGCCAATTAACCTACCAGCATGTCTTTGGAGTGTGGGAGGAAACTGGGAAACACCCACACAAGCACTATGAGAACATGCAACCTCCATGTCATAGAGAATGTTGTGGCCAGGGAAACACTGTATCCTGGCCTAGGCCAACAAGGCCCAGGCCTAGGGCAGCACTTTGCAGGGGGGCAGCATGGAAAGAGTCCCCGCCGGCTTGCTCTGTTAGTGTAGCGCCAGTCTTATGTGGCGGACTGAGCTGAGAGGCAAATAAGTCTAACGCCCCCCATAAAGCGGGCGCACTGCTTCCGGGGGTGCCACTTCTAATTTTGACTGTCCTATCATCCTGGACCACAAACCTTCCTCACTGTGCTATATGTTTTCTGCTGCACTATTGGCATGGTTATACCTTCTTAGTTCTCTCCATAAAATTATCAGAAATTTGTGCTTAAAGTAGAACTATAGGCAACACTTTGTTTTTTCATTTTGGAAAGAGTAAGGCCCCTTTCACACTGGGGAGGTGAGTGCGTTGGCGGTAAAGCGCCGCTATTTTAGCGCTGTAGCGCCTGCAAAGCGCCCCAGTGTGAAAGGGGTCTAAGGGAGGGTTATAGCCCCTGTAAGTTTATTTTTTACCATCCCTGTCCTAAGCCAAACAGGAACTGAGAGGAAAGCTAGGCAAATTAAGGGAATCCATTGCCCCCCAGGCCCTCAGATCTAGTGTCCCCACTCGAAAATTTCAGGCGGGTCTTAAACAGCAAGGGGTGTGGCCTTGACAGGAAGGTGTGGGCCATATTTAAATTAGGGGGTGCAGGAGTTTAGTCAGGCCTAGGGCAGCACAAAACCTAAATACACTACTGGGCCAGGGTTTAAACTGAGGACCCAAGTGCAATAAGACAGAAGTGCTAACTACTAAGCCCCTGTGCTGTGCATGCATGTATGAGTAATCTTATACTTTTTTATATATTTTTCTGACTTGTTTTCATTACTTCATCAGTTAATTTCATTCATTCATTGATAATATGTATCTCTTTATAGATAAAGGGTTCTTGAAAGAAAGTTATAGTCCAAAAAACTTTTTGTGATTATAACAAAAAATGTTCAAAACCCGTGTAACTGCAGTAAAGTAATATGCTGTGTAACTGGTATTGGTAACATACAATGTCATCACCAAGTTTATACTTGCTATAATAAACTGATAATTTAGTGTATATTTACAGTTACTCCGGAGGAAACCCACGCAAGCACAGGGAGGACATGCAAACTCCAAGCAGGTTGTGCCTTGGGTGACCCATGACCCAAGTGCTGCCAGACAGGAGTGCTAACCACGCACAGCATCTCCCACAGTCTGTTTGCCTGCCATGGTTTCCCCCTGATTGATTGACAAGGACTCCTAGCCTGAGCCTTGCTGTCAAACTGCAGCTTTTAGTCCTGTGGGAAGAGCATGAGCTCCAGAAGAACCAGCTTCTGGATTTCAGCGTCAGCCCTTGGAACGCAGCACATACAGCACTAACATACTTTCCGCTGTGTGTGATAATATCTTGAACCTGTCACCGCTATCAGGAATAGGGATGAGCCGAATACCCCCCGGTTCGGTTCTTATATGCAAGTTATTGCAATGAAAAGTGTTTGGGGACCCGGGTACTGCCCCAGAGGACATGTATCAATGCAAAAGAAAGTTTTTAAAACAGCAGTTTTTTCAGGAGCAGTGATTTTAATACTGCTTAAAGTGAAACAATAAAAATGAAATATTCCTTCAAATATAGTGCCTAGTGGGCCCCCTTAGTCTGCCTGTAAAGTGACACATCTTTCTGATGTGTTTTACTGTGCCACAGCAAAATGACTTTTCTAAGGGAAAATTTTCAATTAAAATTGCTTGTGGCTGTAATGTATTATATGAAGAAATCGTCGTGGGTTCCCCCTGGTATAGATATTAACCACCCTGGCGGTATGATTATGTCAGATTTTTGCATCTCAAAGCGGTACAATTATTTTGCATAGAAATTTGGCATTTTATATTGTAGGCCTGTAATTCTTAGCAATGACACATTTAAATCTGTCCACACAAGAGTCTAGTAGACATCCCGGGTATGATAAAGTTTGAAACACAAAATCATAAATTATAATATAATAAACAACTATAAATAATTAGAAAAAATAATAATATAATAATAATAAAATTAATTTCCCCACGATTCACTATCGCTCAATTCTGCAAGTGTTCTAATTTACTATCGCTGTTTTCTAGCTGGTCTAAAACCACTTTTGACGTAAAGGGACACTTTTTAGTTTCTATGGACAATCTCAAGTTTCCAGGCAGAAAGAACAGTATATATAATATAAAACTGCATGCAGGGCATTGGACAAATCACTAGGGACAAAAGGGATGTGAAATAATTTCATACAGTAATGTAATCTGTAAGATTACAGTGTAATGAATTTTCTATTTTTTTAATTTGCGTCCGGGCTCCGCCCCCGTGTGTCGTGACGCTCACAGGGAACGGAGCCCGGCACACAGAGGCATCGGGCGAGGACACAGCGGGGGGACACTGTGTAGTGCCACATTAAAAACACAATTTTTTAACAAAGTCTTTCTTTTATTTGTGAGTAACTTCTACCTGAAACATAATTTAATGCCTTCATGAATGAAACATACTGCAGAATATTATTTTCTGTTTTCTAGGAGGAGAATGGGAACTTATACGCTACTTTAGGTCCTACACAGAAGAAAAAATATATGCTATTATAACATGAATGATAACTGAGCTCAGTTTTATCATTATGAAGAAATCACACTGGTTTAACCATGCCCATTGAGCCTTGCACACTTTAAAAAGTTACATACTGTATACACAATACTCTTCCTCCATCCCCTGTTCCATTTTCCATGTATCAAAAGATGTAAAGTCCATGGCCAGCAGACAGCTATCTTTTCTGCATTTTGTGCCATTTTAGCCTTTGTACATATAAATGCACAGATATGAGCATGGCGTCCTCAGCATCTTTGCTTTGCAGCACTCTACTGAATGCAACTGGACACCTCAGACAGACATTCGTGTCTAAGTCTATATGGGGAGAAAGGAGAAGAATGTTAAAGCATCAATTGCTCAAGCTTATTGAGGAAGAAAGTAGTGATTGGAATAGGTTTTCCAACCCGCATCCAAACTATGATAAGCATTTAGGAAGGGCACACAAAGGCATATGGAGGACTTTGTTCCAGCACTGAATTGTGCAATTATATTGTAACGCTACATTCTTCACATGAAGACCGCACACCGGTGATGTCATTTCCTTCAAAAAAAAATGTTATGTTTTACACATTCAGCCTAGGTTTACATTGCTGCGAGTTAGAAGTTGTGCAAGCTCAGCTCAACGATTTCAACCCAGCAATGCAGTCCGACTTCAGCGACGATTTGACAGAGATCTGTGCGGGTTCATGCAGAGATGTCTATACAAATCACCCCCCGAAGTCGCCAAAAGTAGTACAGGAACTATTTTTGGGAGTCGGTGTGGTGCCACAATGTCGACGCCCCACCGATTCGGACAGTGCTATTGCCGGTAGTAGCCGCCGTTTTGGCATGCGATTTGACATGTCAAATCGCATGCCAAATCATACCAATGTGAACCTAGGTCTAAAGTGAAACTCCAGCCTAAGGCCCCTTTCACACTTATATGACTTGTCTCACGATTTTGTACTGCAAATTCGTATGACAAGTCATTCTCCATGATTTTCAATGACTATCATTCATATTGGCATGACTTTAAGTCGTGCCGACTTCAGAGTAGTCCCTGCACTACTTTGGTCCAACTTCCATGTGAGTTGTACTCCATAGACCTCAATGTTAATCCCTCAAGTAGCATGCAAATCGTACCTGAATAATATAGACACAATTTCAGTACGACTTTGTAAGCACAAGCCTCACACCATGCATGTTTTCATTTGTTAATGCGAAAGTTGTGGCAAAGTCGTACAAAGTAGTACTGCTCCCAAATCACGGTAAAATCGCGGCTGCAAAATCGATGTAAAATCGCGCGACTTTGAAGTTGTATAAGTGTGAAAGGGACCTAAATATTTTCTTCTTTTGGTTTTGGACAGAGCAGGAAAAAATAAGAATACGGGTCAGTTTTTACTGCGGGATGTCCCGTCTGTCACTTTCTGTCAAGCAGACAAACAGGAATTCAGAGGAAATCTCCCTAAAGTCAGGGAGATCTCACCTTGATAGTCATCAGAAAAGGTGTCACAATGTGATACTAAAGTGATATTTTATTTTTGCATAAAACTAGAAGGAACTACATTTGGATATTTAATTCAAATTGTTTAACAGTTAAAAGCTGACTACACAGGAAATGACTACAGAAAATTTACACTAATAGAAGGCAGTTGACAATGTGGCTGACTGTTATATTAAGTTTCTGGAGTGGTGCCTCCTAACTTTGGAAGGTACAATTTAATGAGACTGCAGAGTTGTTAGTTTGTGCAGAATTTAACTAGCATAATTGTACTCTTTCTGGGGATCCTCAACATTTGACTTTCTAGTTCAGCAGCCTGCAGTGCAAGATGGCCTGTAGACCCCCAAACCCCTTCTGAGGATTGGACTGGAATGAGGCTGAGACTTCTATTTATTTAAGTAACCAATCATTTGTAATTAAATTAAAGTGAAACTAAAGTCACTATGCACATGACCAGGGTAGATAAGATGTTCCACCTTCTTGTGACTGCCAACCATTATATACTCCACCCTTAACCCCACTTAACTTTACCTACAATTAACGAGACTACACTTGATGGAGTATAACTGGCTGTAGCAGCCTTTTTATTTAAAAATATAAAATATATAAATCTTTTTACATAACAAAACTCCACCTATCAGTTGCCCCCCCCCGATGGTCTTTGACGGCACTTCCCAACTTAGCTCTGTTCCACTTCTACACTGCGGGCCTTTTTCCATACTAGGACTCAAGCCATGTAACACCAGCTCAGAGACAACCCATTACCCGCAGTGCAACCATTACCATCATCCAACTAAACCATGTTAGCTGGAATACACCAGGGGGCCCATACCACCGATGAGTCCCTCACACTTCCATCTCGTTTTCTCTCCATGGGAAATTAAACAGTTTATGTGCATATCATTATTTGTCTGGGCATTAAGGAGATGCCAGGAAAGCAATTTATGCTGTGCCTGGCTGATGACACTCTTCTCTGGGACCATCCTCCCTCACGTTAACTGTCACTGTGAGCAGGCAAGAAGATACTAGGATTGCTGATAAATATCTGCATATGCTGCCCACAGTGACAGCTATCATGAGAGGATGCTGTCGGTAAAGGAAAAAGGGGGAAAACATTGCTATGATTTTAGTGAAACAAAATCAGGTGCAGAGATGAAAGATTTGACCTTTAGTCTTTTTGTGTTCTGGCAGGACAATTGCTAAATGCCGTCATACAGATAATGTGCGCAATGTGCTTTTTTAGATTTATTTACACTACATGTTCCTAAAATTTGCTGACTTAACTTTGCTGCTATTTCTTGTTTTATTCCATTAAATAAAGTTCTTTGCAAATTATCACATATAACATAATTGTTGGAACATCTAAAGCAACAAATGAAATATTTTTCAGAATAAAACAAGACAAAGGTACTCCTAAATAATTTTCTAACTGACCACTATTGTCTTTGAGGGCTTTTTATGGACTCAAAGGCTCAGAATTTGTTTACTTTGAAACACTCTAATCAACATCGCATTTTACATTAATATGGGAAGAGCTGTAGTAATAACAAAATTTGTGAAAAGTGGAAGGCTGTGGAATTACTTACAGTTGCTGGATATTTATGTCCCTACCTGTGATGAAGGCCTGTCAGGAGCAGCAGGGAGCCAAAAGGAGAGAATCCATATTTGTTTATAAAATCTATAGTGAAACCCTTCTCTATTCCAATATCATTGGTTTGAGTGCTAAAATGGAGAAACCTTAAAGTATATCCATACATCTCAAGTCTCCCGCATTTGTCTGCGGGCTCCCGGACACCCGCGAGCGCAGGGCGATCTCCAGGCTGGGTCTGTCACTCAGCCACAGACCGACAGAGCAGCCGAGTGGCCGAATGGTGAACGGCCGCTCTGTCTGTGGCTGAGTGACAGGCGGATGCAAGGCGCTGCGAGCTGAGGCAGAGGCGGGGGACAACTTATACTGCTGTCCCCAGCCTGCTTTGGCTGCTGCATGGGTGCTTGTTTTTGGGATCGGTCCAGCCGATTCAGCAGGGAAGGAAGGGGGTGGGCGGAGGCAGAGAGAAGACTGTGATCTGCAGGCTGTAGCAATTAAAAGAAAAAAAACCTTTCCTCCTGTCAAGCGGACTCTTTCTCCACTTTCGGGTGCCACTGCGCAGTGATCTCCTGTGTGACAAGTACATGACAATCCCTTCTATATCAATCCGCCAGGCAGACTGGGACTGTCATGTACTTGTCGCACAGGAGATCACTGTGCAGCGGCACCCAAAAGTGGAGAAAGAGTCCGCTTGACAGGAGGAAAGTTTTTTTTTTCTTTTAATTGCTACAGCCTGCAGATCACAGTCTTCTCTCTGCCCCCGCCCACCCCCTTCCTTCCCTGCTGAATCGGCTGGACCGACCCCAAAAAAAGTACCCATGCAGCAGGCTGGACTCAGCCCACTGGACTCAGCCCACTCCATTCCTTCTGGGGAATTCTCTGACTAGGATGGCTCACCAGCCCCATTGCAGCTGGACCCCAGGACCAGCAGCCCAGTTCCAGCAGCCAGACCCCTGGCCCCAGCAGCCAGACTCCAGCACCAGCAGCCCAGCTCCAGCAGCCAGACCCTTGGCCCCAGCAGCCAGACCCCTGGCCCCAGCAGCCAGACTCCAGGACCAGCAGCCCAGCTCCAGCAGCCAGACCCCTAGTCCCAGCAGGCAGACCCGTGGCCCCAGCAGCCAGACTCCAGGACCAGCAGCCCAGCTCCAGCAGCCAGACCCTTGGCCCCAGCAGCCAGACTCCAGGACCAGCAGCCCAGCTCCAGCAGCCAGACCTTTGACCCCAGCAGCCAGACCCCTGGCCCCAGAAGCCGGCCCCAGCAGCCAGACCCCTGGCCCCAGCAGCTAGACTCCAGGATCAGCAGCCCAGCTCCAGCAGCCAGACTCTTGGCCCCAGCAGCCAGACCCCTGGCCCCAGAAGCCGGCCCCAGCAGCCAGACCCCTGGCCCCAGCAGCTAGACTCCAGGATCAGCAGCCCAGCTCCAGCAGCCAGACTCTTGGCCCCAGCAGCCAGACCCCTGGCCCCAGCAGCTAGACTCCAGGACCACAGGAGGTTTAAAATCCTTTTAGTTTATTTGAATTTTTGTAATAGATTTTCAGATTCCATCACTTCCTGTAGCTCATCTCTCAGCATTCACTTCCTGTAGGTCATCTCTCAGAAGCCTTCATTTCCTTGTTGCATCACTGAAGAGAGGGTATGTTCACCACTCTGGACCACACCTGCCTCATTACAATACCACCTTCCACCCACTTTCTATACAACCTGATTGTACAATCTCCTTTAGATCTCTCAATAGCTATGTAGCACGAGGGCTTGCCTGATATGATACAAATTGAATGGATTGGTCAGGTGGGTCTTCCTATTCCATAGTTCTGGTAAATCTACAGGAAACTGTTCAGAGATTGTACAATCAAATTGCATAGTGCATGGCCATCTTTATACAACTACATAGAAGTGAGTGGGCAGAGACACTCAGTTATCAGGCCTCGTTCCTATCTCCATGTAGCGAAAATGCACATTCACACATACCTATGTTTTGGGTGTTTTGGAGCTTTTTCACTTGTCAGGCATAGGGCAGCCCCTTCACTTGAATGGACTGCCACATGTATGAAAATCACCCAAGAGAAGCTCCAGAAATTTTTTTGGACATGGTGCGTTACCGCACAGGGTACTTTTTCTTGTAAGTACATGGTACAGCAGGCACATATCAGGTATATGAAATGTTGGGGTAACAAACACTTTAATTAAAGTTATGAGGACCTCACAAGCAACTTTGATAAATGAATAAAAAGGATTAGGAATGCATGGTTCTAATGGTTAGAATTCACTTATTTTAATGAATACAAAACCCAGATGAATGAAGGACCTGTTCTAATTACTGATGGGAATGGACTATACTTCATATCTGCACTTTAACTTCTCATGACTTTCTCCCCCACCCACCCTTTTTTTCTTCCCTTCTTTAATAGTAAATCCCTTCTTTCTTTAATAGATTATTGGTGTCAGTAATTACTTATCTTAGAAATGAGAGGCTCCATTAGTCCCATGCCACTGACTCTGCTGAGTCAGTTTCAGTAATATACAGACAAAATCAGGTGGGAGATCAGTCTCTCACTGCTCTGAACTCAAGGAATCCCTAGTTCACACTGATGTGTTGCGAATTTGGCGCGATTTTGACCCGATTGCGTTGCGAATCTTCTTTGCAAATTCATTATGTGTTTGTTGCGAATTTACTGCAATTCTACTGGAATTAGTTTTAGTTTAGTTTTAGTCATTTTGGGAAGTGACTGCGATTTCATGTCTGGCCAATGGAACCCAGTGTTATGCTGACATAAAAAAAAAAATAGCTGTATAAGCTTCCTGTTCTCTTCCTGGTTTTTGTGGAGAGTGTGTAGAGAGGAGCATGGGATAGTGTGTCAGAATTTTCCATTCATTGGCTTTGGTTATGGCAGCAGTAGTTACTGCTACGGCTGCACTCATTCTAAAAAAGAAGAAAGCCAGGCTGAGGAGGAGGATGATGATGATGCTGTCAACCAGAAGATACTGGGTACACCCTGTGATTGCAAATAGGGAGGAGAGAGGACAGTTCAAGATGATCTACAACGATCTACGTCAACATAATGAAAAATGTTTCAACTACACTTGTATGTCAGTTGACAGATGAGAAATTATGTAAAAGTTATACTTTTTCTCCCCATTCCTCCATACCTGCCTTACCCTACACCCTCCCCCTCCATCCCCCACCCTACATCACTCCCCCCTCTATCCCTAACCTTAACCCTAACCATAATCCGAACATCCCTCCCACCCCGATATCCCTCATCCCTCCCCCCACTATACCTCACCCATCTATCCCTCACCCCCACTTTCACTTACCCCCTCTGTCACGGGCAAGGCCAGAGCGGAGGCTGTTGGAGAGGACTGTGTGCAAGCCTGTTGCCCACCGATTATGGGCCCTAGCATGTGGGGCAATGGTGCTCTCTGTGAGCTGTATGCCTGGGGACCCTGGGGTTGGTGTTACTTTGGATTCAGCTCCATGTTCCCCCAAAACACACAGACTCTGGAACCCGTTGTATGCCATATTAGAATGATAAGACTGAGTTATACTGTTGGGACACATCCTGTGAGGAGATGCTAATGTCATCATCTCCACTCACCTGTCTGATGTCAGCTATAATGGGTTTAATGTAAATAAGTTTAGTCTAGGTTCTAAAGGTATTCAACTCATTGTTGTTTGTTCTAATTAATCCTGTGTTGATGTTTATGGTAATGTGTGTTAATTGAATGAGCTGATCACATTGTCCTCTATACAATGTAGGAGACGGGACGACTCCTATTGGAGCTCATGTTAATTAGGTTAATTAGGTTATGTTTGTATTGTTAATTGTAATTAGCTCCAGCTATTGTGTTTATATTCCTGTGTGAAGCTCGGTGACCACAAGTCTGGGCAAAAGGTCATGTCTCAGCCACCTAGGCTGTATAAAGGATGAGATAATTAGCTCATGTTAATTAGGTTACGTTTGTATTGTTAGAGTAATCTTCGCCTGTGTATATAAGACTGTATTCTGGTTCTGAATAAAGTGAGTCCATGTTAGCAGTGAAGCAAGTGTCGCCTTGTTTTCTGCTCAGAAAGAGGTTGGAATATCTGATATCTGTATACAGACTGGGAGGAAGTGGTATATGACGGAAGCACTCAAGCGGAGTGTGGGGCGTTCCGTGACATTGGTGGCAAGCAGCGGGAAAGCTTCTTGAAGTCTGAAGTCTGGGACATCCAAACTTCCATCTGGATCCAAGGTCCAGATAGCAGAAGAGGAGAGGTACAGATACCAGCCGCCATGGATGAGGAATTCAGAAGGAGGTTGCGAGAGATGCAGATACAGCACAGAGGACCAGTATCGGAGCAGGTCCTGCTGGGATGGTGTGATTCTATTCGCTGCAAACTCTGGAAGGAAGCGCTAGCCCGTGAGCAGCGACACCAGGGAAAAGTTCTCCCCTCCATCGAGGAAAGGTACTGGTCGCAGTACGGACTGCGGGTGCGGTTTTTGGGAGAAAAACCACACAAGAAGCAGACAGCTGAATTAAGCAGGCTGGTCTGGGCAGAGATGAAGTTGGATGAGAGCTACAGAGCCCTCCGGTGGCATGTATCCCAAGCATGTCCCTGGATAGCGGATGACAGCCCAATGGAAGGCTTAAGCTACGGCGGCTTGGGACTGTTGTTTGTGAAGCTGACAGGGGACCCTAACTTTGGGAGTGATTTGGAGCGGCGGGTGGACGAAATCATGGATTTCAGAGAAGGGCTACTGAACATTTCGGAAGTGCACTGGGCACAGGAAGATTTGGAGTTTCTGGCCGTTCAGGAATGGGAGCTAGAGATCGCCTACAGACGGCTGCTAGACATTGCTCAGTGCCAGGGCTGGGCTCCCTTTGCCTGGGACTATCAGGAAATACCAGCTGACAACCCTGAAATCCTGGCTGAAGAGTCGGCAATGTGGCAGAGCGATAGTGTGCTTTGCCAACCTGCCCCCACAGCTATGGAGGCGGAGGTCTTATGGCGGATGCAGCAAGTGCTGACTGACCTTGATGATCCTGTTTCTGCATGGGATGATCTTGGATGGAGGAATGTGCCTGTCCAGCAGCATGCCAGAGAATCTGCAGTGGAAAATCTGGAGATTGCCGTCCCCAAACCTGAAGTGCTGACAACAGGGCAGAGCTCTGCTAACCTCTGTCCAGAAATGATAACATCTTCTGGGTTCCATGGACAGGAGATGGTGAACCCCTATTCCCCGACATCAGTTGCAGAGACATGGGATTTGATAGACTTTTCTGCTGAGGAAGAACCGTCGGGTGAGCCCCCAGCAGAAGAGTTGGGATTAGGGCCAAACTTCATTGCGCTCTGCTCAGCACTGATGGCATCTTCTGAGTTCCACGGACAGGAGATGGTGAACCTCTATCCACAGACACCAGTTATAGAGGTAGAGGATTTAATAGACTTTTCTGCTGAGGAAGAACAACCTGATGAGCCTCCAGCAGAAGAGCTGCTATCAGGGCCAAAGTTCACTGTGTCCTGCCCAGCATCAACAGTGGCTTCAGCCTTCCTGAGAGAAGAGGTAGTCAGCCTTTCTCCCACAACACTGACAGGGACATGTGATTTTCTGCCAGCAGCATCTACGGAGTTAAAACAAACTTCTCCAGCTGAAGATCTGGTAACTGAACAGAGGGTCCAAGACCTCTGTCCCACACTTTTACCAATTCCAGAGACTGGGGATTTAATAGACGTTTCTGTAGAGGAGGAACCACCTGGCAAACCCCCAGCAGAAGTGCTGGCAACCGGACAGAGGGTCCAAGACCTCTGCCCCACACCTGCAGCAATTGTGGAGGTCCAAGGAGAGAATGCAGTCATCACCTCACAACTGCAGCTTGATCTGGTGTCAGTTGATGGGGCTTCAGTCCCCACCTGTATACCCCAGGGATGCTGGGCAGTCGGCCCAGATCCCCAACAGCAGGATGGAGTGAGCCCAGTCCCCCTGTCTTCTCTCCAGCGGCAGAAAGGATTCCAGGGAGAAGAGCCAGTCCGGGCCTCTCCCCAGCGGCAGATATGTTCTCTGAGAGAGGCAGAGGATGGCTGGGTGAGTAATGCACTGTTTGGGATGATTTGTTTGGGGTACTGTGTGGGTACAGGCAGTAGAGGACTGGAGCTGTGGACTAACTTCGGAGTCAACCCGTCTGGGGTCTCCTCCTGTGTTAGTCTCCTGCCGAAAGGGGAGAAATGTCACGGGCAAGGCCAGAGCAGAGGCTGTTGGAGAGGACTGTGTGCAAGCCTGTTGCCCACCGATTATGGGCCCTAGCATGTGGGGCAATGGTGCTCTCTGTGAGCTGTATGCCTGGGGACCCTGGGGTTGGTGTTACTTTGGATTCAGCTCCATGTTCCCCCAAAACACACAGACTCTGGAACCCGTTGTATGCCATATTAGAATGATAAGACTGAGTTATACTGTTGGGACACATCCTGTGAGGAGATGCTAATGTCATCATCTCCACTCACCTGTCTGATGTCAGCTATAATGGGTTTAATGTAAATAAGTTTAGTCTAGGTTCTAAAGGTATTCAACTCATTGTTGTTTGTTCTAATTAATCCTGTGTTGATGTTTATGGTAATGTGTGTTAATTGAATGAGCTGATCACATTGTCCTCTATACAATGTAGGAGACGGGACGACTCCTATTGGAGCTCATGTTAATTAGGTTAATTAGGTTATGTTTGTATTGTTAATTGTAATTAGCTCCAGCTATTGTGTTTATATTCCTGTGTGAAGCTCGGTGACCACAAGTCTGGGCAAAAGGTCATGTCTCAGCCACCTAGGCTGTATAAAGGATGAGATAATTAGCTCATGTTAATTAGGTTACGTTTGTATTGTTAGAGTAATCTTCGCCTGTGTATATAAGACTGTATTCTGGTTCTGAATAAAGTGAGTCCATGTTAGCAGTGAAGCAAGTGTCGCCTTGTTTTCTGCTCAGAAAGAGGTTGGAATATCTGATATCTGTATACAGACTGGGAGGAAGTGGTATATGACGGAAGCACTCAAGCGGAGTGTGGGGCGTTCCGTGACACCCTCCATCCCTGCACCCTCTATCCCTCACCCTCCATAACCCAATACATCCCTCTGCTCTGTATCCAACCTCCCTCCCTCTCCCCACTTACTCCTCCCCCTTATCCTAATTTTCCCCCCTTTCACCCCACTTCCTTATCTGATACCTCTTCCCTTATCTATGTAATCTTACCTCTTCTTAGAATTTATTTCATTTTCAGTTTCGACGAATTGCTTCGACTGATCTACAGAAGTGTGGAGCATCAGAACACCACTTTCCAAAATAGTGTGGAGTCAGCTGAGCGATTACTTGTCACCTTAAGGTAACATATTTAATAAAAAGCTAGATAGCCAGCAAATGCGTATGCTTTTTTTTTGTCATGGCAGCTGATCCACTCTTGGCCTCACGTATTTGATGTAGGTGTTACGTAGACTATGCCACCTCGTCTTTACTTAACTTAGAGCAAAAAACGAAAAAAAGTAAGCACACAATTAATTATTGGCTACCGGCAATTCTTTCGCCAGTTTACAATACGAATTCAAGCTGGTCAAATCGACCGTGAGTTCTACTGTGCATAAAACCTATGCAGCTATCTGGCTAGTTTTAAAGGATTTGGTGATGAAGAAGCCAACTAGGGAAGACTGGGCTAATTTTTCATTTGTCCTAATGGCAGTGGCTGATGCCAATTATTCCTTTACCTAAATGGATATAGGATCATATGGAAGTAGCTCTAACTCCAGCATCTTCTCGTATTCTTCTTTTGGCAAGATGCTTTGAGAAAACTCACTGAACCTTCCTGATAAGCTCCCACTTCCTGGAACAAATCAACCTCTGGAGCCTTATGTCTTTGTTGGGGATGAGGCATTCCCTGTTTCTGAGTGCCTGCTACGGCCATATGCAAACAGGGTACTTTCCACTGCAAAGAGGGTATTCAATTACAGACTGTCAAGGGCAAGACGTGTAGTGGAGTGTGCTTTTGGCATACTTGCCAATAAGTGGCGTTTCCTGCACTCACCTATCAGCCTTAGTATGGAGCATGCCATTGGTACAGTGCAAGCAGCATGTGCATTGCACAATTTTGTTCGTGCTCAAGATGGATGCCTATTTGAGGACTCTGATGCATGACCTCGAAGAACCAACATGGATAAGAACCCGTGGCAACTACAGTGGGGAAAATATCCGCCAGGACTTCACAGAGTACTTTATGTCAGCAAATGGGCAGCTGTCGTGGCAGCTCGATGCAATAGGTTAAAATGCTGTACTCTTCTTCACATATTTGCATGGTGTCAATTTTCATCGGTAAAAATAAAGAATTGAATTTGATACTGTTCATGTGAGTGTCATTATTTTACAGGGTGTGTTGTGTACATATCGATCTTTCCATACCATATCGTCACTACAGATAACCTTAACCCTAATCTTAACCCTAACACTTTCCATAACCCTAACCGTAAAATGAACCCTAACCCTGACACATCTACAATCAGTGCATCAATAGACAAATACACATCGATAAGCAATATACTTACAATTTTGTTTATAGATTCCAGGAGGTAAGCTGTACCGGTCATGGTACATGAGATGGATGATTTGCACCATAGTAAGCAACAGTAAGCAATACAAGCAATGCAGACAGATATCACACCATAGTTGTCTTCAAAAAACATTTTTTAATTTTTTTAATTTGCAATCTTCATGTAATTACATACTTTTTGAAACATTTTCGGGAAACAATCAAACTTCAAACATTGTAAAGAACCACATAACGAGGAGAAAATACTCTGTCCCCTGTTATCTTTCCCTTTCTCTCACCCTTCATGCTTTCACCCCCTCACTCGATCTCTTCATTCAAGCCTAACTTAATATAACCCTCTAACTTCCTCAGACCCTCTAACTTCATCAGACCATTCAACTTCCTAAGACACTCTAACTTTCTCAGAGGCACTAGCTTTCTCTGACCCTCTCACTTTCTCTGACCCTCCAACTTCCTCAGACCCTCTAACTTTCTCTGACCCTCTAACTTCCTCTGACCCTCCTACTTCCTCTGACCCTCCTACTTCCTCTGACCCTCTAACTTCCTATCTGTATCTTTATCCTTTAACACACATGGACATAGTAGACATGTTCACATTTCTTGTACAAAAAGAAGCACCTAAATCTCCACCTCACTTTTGTACTCTCTCTTCCTCCTCCTTTTGTAAATGCATCCCACTACATAATCCACACGGACCTGAAAAGTTGGTATGGACCAAAAAAGTTTTACATTACGTAAACAAATCCAATATGGTTAACAACACGAAAGAGGCAGTGCCGTTTAACAGGTAGGCATCTATAAATTCAAAAAAGTTGTAACACTCTGTTGCTCAGGCGTTGCTTGCCTCAAAGGTACAGGCGGAGATACCACTCTATCCGGTGGTTCATTTGGGGGCCCGTATTGCAAAATCGCACCACAGCCCTTTACATTTTGGTCAGAGGTGGGATACATGACCTTACATTGATGGTCAGTGGGATTGGTTGTCAGTGGGATACATGCCCTTACATTGGTGGTCAGTGGGATTGGTGGTCAGTAGGATGCATGCCCTTACATTTTGGTCAGAGGCGGTGTTAATTTTGTCGACTAAATGAATATTATTTTAGTCAACTAAAATACGACTAAAACTAAAACAAATGAGATAACTAAAATATGGCTAAAACTAAAATGGCATTTTAGTTAAAAGACTAAAATGGGACTAAAACTAAAATGCCATTTTAGTCAAAAGACTAATACTAAAACTAAATTTAAATTTGACTTCAAAATAAACATTGGTCTGGAGTGCATGTTCATACCTCAATGCCATAATAAATAACATATTAGATTTTTCACCCCAGCAGTATATAATGACTTTGGAAATTGTAGAGAAATTAACAAATGCATTACAATTTAATTACACCTATTAGATTTTAGATGACTAAAATGAGTTTTAGTCGACTAAAATGTACTGGAGATTTTAGTCGACTAAAACGTAGGACATTTTAGTCGACTAAAATGTATTAGAGATTTAGCCGACTAAATACGACTAAAACTAAAACAATTGCAGAAGACTAAAATGGGAGTAAAACTAAAATGCCATTTTAGTCCTAAGACTAAGACTAAAACTGATCAAATCAAAATTTGCTTGCCAAAATTAACACTGGTCAGAGGTGGGATACATGCCCCTACATTGGTGTTCAGTGGGATTGGTGGTCAGTAGGATGCATGCCCTTACATTTTGGTCAGAGGTGGGATACATGCCCTTACATTGGTGGTCAGTAGGATTGGTGGTCAATAGAATGCATGCCCTTACATTTTGGTCAGAGGTTGGATACATGCCCTGACAATGGTGGTCAGAGGTGGGATGCATGCCCTTACATTGGTGGTTCATCTCCCCTCTCACCCTAATATTTTTTCAATCTATTTCCTTAGTTAACTCGTCAAGATATGAACAAATATCTGAATAAACTGTTCAAATTCACTAAAAAATATAAAACATAACATAAAAAAAACCAATATGGATTAACAACATGAAAGTGACAGTGCCATTTAACGGTTAGGTAGGCATCTATTGGTTCAAAAATGTTGTACCACTATGTTGCTTAGGCATTGCTTGCCTCAAAGGCACAGGCGGGGATATCACTCTATCCGGTGGTTCACTCGGGGGGGCCCATATTGTGAATTTGTTGGAGGAACGATTGAATTAACTTCAAGTGATTGATTTCTATATGGATAAGGACTTGGAATGATTGGTTTGAGCTGTTCCATAGGTCTTGACATAGGTGGATAGTGGTTTGGCATGGGTGGCATTTGATTGTAGAGCTGTGGTGGTCTGCTTTGTTGTGGGAAATGGTGAGGAGTTGAGTTGCGTGGTCTTAATTCCATTGCTCTTGTCATATCCGGGGTTCCAGTTGGGGGGGGGGTCATTAATGAGCAAATTGGTGAAGGAATGGGATATGGGATTCTTGATCTGGGGGTCTCATACATGCTTGAGTGGTCAGCAAAACTAGAAGGAATAAGGGTTTGGTGCAGGGTTTGAGGCAGAAGAAATGGGAGTAATTATTTGAGCACTAGCACTCTCGTGCGTTGGCACTGAAACATGGCGTGGCATAGTGAAGGAATGTATGCAATGTTGCACTGCAATCCTCATGTTGAAGTAATGGTCTGGCAAGACCTCTTTGAGAAGAGGCACCAAACTTAGGGCAAACATAGTATGAGGGCATCCCTGGACATCAATTTGTTCAGTGATCCCTGACACTATGTGGAGTCATTTATTTGTCTTGTCTGGGTCTTCCACCTCTTCTGCTGCCCTGCTGCTTTGCTTCCTGCATGAGGTAGATGTTTGCCTTTGCCTTCTGTTGGAAGGTGTAGAAATGTCAGTATCCTCATTATCTTGCTCCTGAGTAGATGACTCATGTACCTCGATTGCGTCACCCTCTACCTCCATAGATGATGAATCCTCTCGGTTTGTGCAAGCAAATGATACTTCCTCATCTTCGTCAGCAATAGCAGCATGCTCCTCTCCCTCTTCCTCCTCCTCTTCCCAACTTGCTTCTGTGCTGAAACACAAAAATTGTCACATGAAAGTCTAAGTATGAAGATGATAGTGGCAGAAGCGAAGGTTAGGGGGAGGACAGGTTAATTAGAGAGAGATGGCAGAGAGACCTATTCTTGTATGAAAACGTACTTCCTTAATTCTAGAACTGACTTGAGAAAATCCAAGTATCTGGCAAAGGCATATGGACGCTTTGAGGCGGGACCAGACCCACTTCGCGCTTCACGCTCCATTCTCTGGTGTCTTTGAAGTGTATCCTTGAGGCTTCGCCACCTAGTGCGTATGAGTTCTTCTGTAATCAAATAAAACATAAACAATTAATTGGTGGTCAGTGGGAACAATGCTCCTTATACTGCTGGTCAGTGGGATGCATGACCTTACATTGAGGGATTGGTGGTCAGTGGGATGCATGCCCTTACATTGGTGGTCAGAGGGATTGGTGGTCAGTGGGATGCATGCCCTTACATTGGTGGTCAGTGGGATACATGCCCCTACATTGGTGGTCAGAGGGATTGGTGGTCAGTGGGATGCATGCCCTTACATTGCTGGTCAGTGGGATACATGCCCTTACATTGGTGGTCAGTGGGATGCATGCCCTTACATTGGTGGTCAGAGGGATTGGTGGTCTGTGGGATGCATGCCCTTACATTGGTGGTCAGCGGGATGCATGCCCTTACATTGGTGGTCAGAGGGATTGGTGGTCAGTGGGATGCATGCCCTTACATTGGTGGTCAGAGGGATTGGTGGTCAGTGGGATGCATGCCCTTACATTGGTGATCAGTGGGACACATGCCCATACATTGGTGGTCAGTGGGATGCATGCCCTTACATTGGTGGTCAGAGGGATTGGTGGTCAGTGGGTTGCATGCCCTTAAATTGGTGGTCAGTGGGATGCATGCCCTTACATTGGTGGTCAGAGGGATTGGTGGTCAGTGGGACGCATGCCCTTACATTGGTGGTCAGTGGGATACACGCCCTTACATTGGTGGTCAGAGGGATTGGTGGTCAGTGGGATGCATGCCCTTACATTGGTGGTCAGCGGATGCATGCCCTTACATTGGTGGTCAGTGGGATGCATGCCCTTACATTGGTGGTCAGCGGGATCCATGCCTTTACATTGGTGGTCAGAGGGATTGGTGGTCAGTGGGATGCATGCCCTTACATTGGTGGTCAGTGGGATACATGCCCTTACATTGGTGGTCAGTGGGATGCATGCCCTTACATTGGTGGTCAGTGGGATGCATGCCCTTACATTGGTGGTCAGCGGGATGCATGCCCTTACATTGGTGGTCAGTGGGATGCATGCCCTTACATTGGTGGTCAGCGGGATCCATGCCCTTACATTGGTGGTCAGAGGGATTGGTGGTCAGTGGGATGCATGCCCTTACATTGGTGGTCAGTGGGATACATGCCCTTACATTGGTGGTCAGTGGGATGCATGCCCTTACATTGGTGGTCAGTGGGATGCATGCCATTACATTGGTGGCCAGAGGGATTGGTGGTCAGTGGGATGCATGCCCTTACATTGGTGATCAGTGGGATACTTGCCCTTACATTGGTGGTCAGTGGGATGCATGCCCTTACATTGGTGATCAGTGGGATGCATGCCCTTACATTGGTGGTCAGTGGGATACATGCCCTTACATTGGTGGTAAGAGGGATTGGTGGTCAGTGGGATGCATGCCCTTACATTGGGGGTCAGCGGGATGCATGCCCTTACATTGGTGGTCAGAGGGATCGGTGGTCAGTGGGATGCATGCCCTTACATTGGTGGTCAGCGGGATGCATGCCCTTACATTGGTGGTCAAAGGGATCGGTGGTCAGTGGGATGCATGCCCTTACATTGGTGGTCAGTGGGATGCATGCCCTTACATTGGTGGTCAGAGGGATTGGTGGTCAGTGGGATGCATGCCCTTACATTGGTGGTCAGTGGGATGCATGCCCTTACATTGGTGGTCAGAGGGATTGGTGGTCAGTGGGATGAATAAATATGTACTTAAATTCATGTTTGCGAACTATGAAGGCTTTCCAGTCTGCATACAAAGTTTTACAAATTCCTTCCCAGCCTCTGCTCTTGAACCATCAATGCGATTCAAGAACAATTTACATTGATATCTATGGAGACTAAATTTGCAACACAGTAAACTCGCACAAGACCCTTTTTTTTATCTCATCGCATTCGTAGAGGAATCGTAACGCATGTATGTGAACGACCCTCATTGAAAACAATGACTTTAGGGATGACATGCGAATTAAAAGTGTTTTTGACGCATCACATTCGTTATGAACTTGCATCGGTGTGAACCGGGCCTAAAGGAATAAACTATAAAACAACACTATGGGATATATTTATAAAGCAGTGAACCAGAAATTCACCAAACATTCACTGCAGGTTAGTCATCAAGGTGCATGTGTTTTAAATTACAGTGATTGATTCACCACCAGTAAATCGTTGTTGAAAGTCACATTCATTGCTTTATAAATATGCCCCTATGTATCTTGCAAAGTTAGAAGCAGTGATGGCTTAGGGAACAAAGAAAGAATCTTATGTAGCACCCTCCTGGTATAGGATGCTAGGTAAATCTAGTTTGGCCTGCTCTGTAATCAGAGGAACAGTGATCATTTGCCTTGGTCTGCTCATGGTCTCTCAAGCTGGGACTTTGATTGTTTCTCTCTGCCTCTGGGAGAAGCTTCCAGAGAAATTCAAATGACTGGCCTGAATATTTACTATGCCCTGGCCAAGCGCTGGGGAGATGTGAAGATGGTCTGGAAGGGGGTAAATTGCCTGAAGCCTTGAGGAGACTGTCTTTTCCCCATCAGGGTTGGTTCTGTGAGCTCCAGGGAGCTGCTTACCCCTTCTTGCACCTCTGGACTGGAAGCTGGATTTCTCTGCCAAGGAAGTGAGTAGAGACTCGGACTGACTCCCTGAAATAGTGTAACCAGATAGACATATCTCATGGAGACTTTAACTATTCTAGAGTTATCTATGTCCCAAGCTATGAGAATTTAACTATTTTGGAGCTATCTCATGGTCATGAGCTATGTGAAAATAGACTGTTCCGTAAACTACCTCATGGTTCCCAGCTGTGATAGACTGTGCTACCTTTACCAAGAGCAGAGTGTGCTCTGCTAACCGCTGTTAATCATCTTATAGAATCCTATACCTCCATCACTCCAATCCCATTACATTTCTTCAGCAATAAAACTTAAGAAGGCATCCCCTAGACTGTTAAATGGAGCCAAAGTGAATAGACTGTTGCTTGTGTGAATGGCAACCACTGTACTACATAGGGAGAAGCCATTACATTCACAGCAGCTCCTTTGGGTGGTAGCATACACTTAGATAATATGATATACTTGCCTAAAGTAATAAGTGTGTGCGTGTGCTGGAAGGCTTCAGGGAAAATGGAATTCCATAACAGTGGAGGGGCCGGTGAGAAATCCTAGATGTGAAAGTGTGATAGGTGAATATATAGAGGGCCAACATTATAAAAAGCTTGCTAGGTTGGGCTGGGTTAAATTAGCTTAAAGGGGTAAAGGCTTGTTGTTTTTTTTAAAAAATAACAAACATGTCATAGGTACCTCCTGGCTCTTCCTTTTCTCGAGTGCCCCCACGGAGACCCGCATTCCCTGGGGGCACTTGTGCGGGCGCGCTACCGAGTCCCGCTGCTGCGTCCATTGACACAGACAGCAGTACTCGGCCCTGCCGCCGCCCCCCCAATGCTTCTGCTGCTATCAATCCAGCCAATGAGAACCCGAGACAGTGGCGAGTGCTGCTCTGCTCATCCTCATCGCTGGAACGATCGGGTTCAGGTAAGTAAAAGGGGGGCTCTGGGGGGCTGCTGCACTACAAAAGGTTTTTCACCTTAATGCATACAATGTATTAAGGGGAAAGATTTTGAGGGTTTACAACCTCTTTAATATAGATTCTCGCAATAATAGAGGTTGTTACTACGCTTAAGCTGGAATATTTGGTCATGTTTTGCATAAAGAAGTGACATGTAAGTTATTACCAGTTATATTTATAAGATCTTGGAACAGAAGCAAACTGGAATAACTTTAATTTAAAGTTTGACCAATGTTTACACCAGCACCCTTAGACTTCCAGATGTATGGATAGAAGATGATTTAAAGTGATATTAAAGGCAATTTTTTTTCTTTTTAAATAATAAACATGTCATACTTACCTGTGCTGTGCATTCACACACACAGGGCTGTGGCTTAGCCCCGCCCCCTCTCTCTTCTCATTGGCTCACTGGCTGTGATTGACACTGAGGCGCTTTGCAGGCGCTATAGCATTAAAAAAAGGGTCTGCAAAGCGCCCTGAAACAGCGGCTCTATTCACACTGGAGCGGTGCGCCGGCAGGGCGTCAGAAAAAGTCCTGCCAGCAGCTTCTTTGTAGCGCATTAGGCACGGTGAACTCACCGCTCCTAAAGCGCCCCTGCCCATTGAAAACAATAGGGCAGCAATGCTATACCACCGGCAAAGCGCCGCTGCAGCGGCATTTTGCGGGAGGATTTAACCTCTTTTCGGCCACTAGTGGGGGTTAAAACTACAATGCTACAAAGCCTAATACTTTTCTGCACAGTTACAGGGGTTTTGAACATTTTTGATTATAAATTATAATCACACAAAGTATGTTTGACTATAACTTTCTTTCAAGAACCCTTTATCTAGAAAGAGATACATTTTATCTATGAACTGTAATGAAAAGAAGTCCGAAATATACAAGAAAGTATAAAATGACTCATACATGTATGCACAGCACAGGGGCTTAGTGGTTGGCACTTCTGTCTTGTAACATTTGGGTCCTCAGTTCCAACCCTGGCCACAACACTCTCTACGTGGAATTTGCATATTCTCACTGTGCTTGTGTGGATGTTCTCCAGTTTCCTTACACTCTCCAAAGACATGCTGGAAGCATAGCTCCCAACTGTCCCTGATTTCGAAGGACTATCCCTGATTTGGAGCAATTTCCCTCTGTCCCTGTTTCCCCCTCATTTGTCCATCATTTTAATCTGATCTATATAGTTGTATATAAAATTCACTTTTTATGTATGAAAAAGTGTTTCCCAGTGCTAAATCTTTCATCCAATTTCTAAATTGCAGCATTTATAAATTTCAAAAGCCAATTTAAAGGAATAGTAGTGGTAAAAAAAAAAAAAAAAAAAGCACGTGTGGGATTAACTAATATTTTTTTTTGGTATAATTCTCCTTTAAGAGGGCATGACAGGGGGTGTGTCCTATGCCTACATACTTTTGCTAATAGGTGTCCCTTGTTGCCATCTCAAAAAGTTGGGAGGTATGTGGTAGGTTAATTGGCTCCTGTCTAAATTGGCCGTAGTTTGTGTGTGAGTCTATGTGTACATGTGAAAAGGGACTATAGATTGTAAGCTTCTTGAGGGCAGGGGCTGACATGAATGAATAGTAGATAAAAGCACTGTATACATTGTCTGTGCTATATAAATGTGTGTAACAGATAACAAACTGTCAACTCCCCCTTAACTGCTTGCCGACCGGCTCACGGCGATATACGTCAGCAGAAGGGCACGTACAGGCAGATTAACGTACCTGTACGTTGTCCTTTAAGAAGCAGTTTGATGTCCGCGGGGATACCTGCAATCATCTCACGATGAGGAAAAACGGGGAAATGCTGATGTAAACAAGCATTTCCCCGTTCTGCCTAATGACAGGACACTGATCACCGCTCCCTGTAATCAGGAGCTGTGATCAGTGTCGTGTCACGCATAGCCCATCCCCCCCCACAGTTAGAATCACTCCCTAGGACACACTTAACCCCTACAGCGCCCCCTGGTGGTTAACCTCTTCACTGCCAGTCACATTTACACAGTAATCAATGCATTTTTAATCGCACTGATCGCTGTATAAATGTGAATGGTCCCAAAATAGCACCAAAAGTGTCCGATCTGTCCGCCATAATGTCGCAGTCACGATAAAAATCAATGATCGCCGCCATTACTAGTAACAAAAAAATTATTAATAAAAATGCTATAAAACTATTTTGTAGACGCTAAAACTTTTGCACAAATCAATAAATGCTTATTGCGATTTTTTTTAACCAAAAATATGTAGAAGAATACGTATCGGCCTAAACTGAGTAAAAAAATGTTTTTTATATATTTTTTGGGGATATTTATTATAGCAAAAAGTAAAAAATAATGCTTTTTTTTCAAAATTGTCGCTATTTTTTTGTTTATAGCGCAAAAAATTAAAAACGCAGCGGTGATCAAATACCACCAAAAGATAACTCTATTTGTGGGGAAAAAAGGACATCAATTTTGTTTAGGAGCCATGTCGCATGACCACACAATCGTCAGTTAAAGCGACGCAGTGCCGAATCGCAAAAAGTGCTCTGGTCTTTGGCCAGCCAAATGGTCCGGGGCTTAAGTGGTTAAGGTGGCCATACATGGATCAAAGTTCCATGAATTGTATGGGGACTGTGATTGCACAGAAGTTGACCTACCAGTCAACTTCTGTACAACTAGCCTGTCAGGTTTTTCCTGATTGATCATTGCACTGATCAGCGTATTCTGACGGTGAGGAAATCTCCCTGTTGTCAGAATGCAAAAACTCAGAGGGAGTGATATCCACATCGAGTGTGTGGATGGCGGAATCGGGTCATTTTTTATTTTCATTCAATCTGCTGGTTGAATGAAATAATGATTAATGTATGGTCTGCCCTAAATTTCACCGCACACTTTACAAATGCTTGCTTCAATTTTTAGTGTAGGGTGATTCATTGGGTTATAGAGGATCTGCTAGCTATACTGGCTGAAGCTATTATTATGTATGTTGGTATCAAGTCACATTCAACTGGATTTGTTCTGCCAACCATTCATGGATCAAAATTTCGATCCATGTATGGGCAGGCTGGTTGTACACAAGTCAAGTTCAGCAGGGCCTGGCCAAATTTCAATTCATGTATGGACAGGCTGGTTGTACACAAGTCAATCTATTGATGCACTGCTGTACAACCATCCTGCTGGAAAATTCCCTTTTGATCAGCACTGTTGGCTATAGCCGGTGGTGCTGATCAGTGTATTCTGACAGTGGGATAGTCTCCCCACTGTCAGAATACAACATCTCAGCGGGAGGGATTTCCCCATCCACATGGGGTGTGTGGATAGGGAAATCAAGCCATTTTCTTTCGTTTAACCCGCTGGTTGAATGAAAAAAAATGACTCATGTATGGCCAGCCTAAGGTTCACTGTTGCCTGAGACCTAGTTTGGCGAGATTCTGCCTCACTTCCTGTCCAGGTGACAACGTTTTTACTGAGATAGTAAGTGATTGCAAATCTCTCATGGATCATTTTAAAACTCCACTTTTGTTGAGAAAAAAGCATTCCCCTCTGGGTGATCTATGTACATTGCAAGGATTTTAACAAACTTTGTTGCAGATACCTACCTACCTTTTGTTATTTGGAGGAAATCACTGTTTGTTCCTCTGTGCCCCTGTTCTGAGTGAGTCTAATGGGAGTGGTTTCAAAATTATCCACCAGCTATGGAATCAGGGCTCTAATGAGGAAAGCTGCTGGGGCTGCATTCCTTTAGATGCTATTTCCTATTGAGAGTATCCTACCAAAAATTATATTTTTGTTGCAGGGGATGCCAAAAATCTAACTTTTATCTTACTGTAGAGTTCTGGGAAATCAGTGAGTCACTCATACAAGCAGGAAATTATTATTGTATACATTCTGTGTACAGGACACCACCAGGTAGCCATATTGCATTGCATTTTACAGAAAATTACAGAGCTGCAGATTGAAAAGGAAAGGTCATTTTGAAAAACATTCAATTACAATATGACTTGTGTCGAAATTGTATATGCTTTTTTTTTTTTTTTTTGCTATTTTTTTTCCAATTAAAGTGGAGTTACCCTTTAAGCTTCTTGTATATTTCTGACATGTCTTTTATTTGAAATCATAGGTAATGTGTATCTTTTTCTAAATAAAGGGTTCTTGAAAGGGTGCTATGGGTCAACCAGAGAAGTCCAAGACCCCTATAGCCCTGCAGAAAAGTATTATGTTGTATAACTGTTATCGTAACATACAATGTCATCGTCAATTTTGACACTATAATAAATGAGGGTTCTTGAAAGGATGCTATAGGCCAACAAACTTCAGGTCAAAAGCAATAAAGACACTTTTTGTATCAAAGTGGAGGGGAGAGATAGAACCTCCATCAGCTGTCTGTGTCCCCATTGGTGACACTGATATCTCCTCTTTTCCTAGAATGGAGGTGGAAATAAAATAGTGTATCTTTTTCTAATTAAATGGTTCTTGAAAAGGTGATATAGGTCAATAAACTTTTGGTCAAATAACCAGAGAAGTTCAAAATCCTGTAACCCTGCAGAAAAGTATTATGTTGTATAACTGTTATCTGTAACATACAATGACAAGTCCTATAATAAATGAGGGTTCTTGAAATTATGCTATAGGTCAACAAACTTCAGGTCAAAAGCAATAAAGACACTTTTTGTATCAAAGTGGAGGGGAGTGAAAGAACCTCCATCAGCTGTCTGTGTCCCCATTGGTGATACTGATATCTCCTCTTTTCCTAGCATGGAGGTGGAATTTAAATAGTGTATCTTTTTCTAATAAAATGGTTCTTGAAAAGGTGATATAGGTCAATAAACTTTTGGTCATTATAACCAGAGAAGTTCAAAATCCCATAACCCTGCAGAAAAGTATCATGTTGTATAACTGTTATCGGTAAAATACAATGTCACGTCCTATAATAAATGAGGGTTCTTGAAAGGATGCTATAGGTCAACAAACTTCAGGCCAAAAGCAATAAAGACACTTTTTGTATCAAAGTGGAGGGGAGAGTTAGAACCTCCTCAGCTGTCCGTGTCCCCATTGGTGATACTGATATCTCCTCTTTTCCTAGCATGGAAGTGGAAATGAAATGGAATCTACTCAAATTGTCCCACATACAATAATAAAATCTGACAACATTTAAAGTATTCCCCGCAATACCTAGAGCTAAAAATTGCAATTGGTTACACCTAGGGGGGATTTTTTTTAGAACATTTGCAGAGTTACTCGAACTGTGAAGCTGCACGTACAGAAATTTTGTGTGAATGCTGGCAAAATCAAATGTTACTAGGCTATTTTTTCTCCAGGTCAGATGTTCTTTATTCATAAGGAGAGCGTGAATCAGCAAATTCTCTCATTATGGCCACTAAATGGAGCTGAAGATCATAGTAAATAAGTATCTATTTACCATGACCATCAGTTCTATCTAGTCAGAAAGAGATATTTTTTTGATTCATGATATTCTTATGAATGAAGAGCATGCGACCTGGTGAGAAAATAACCTAGTAAAGTCTGATTTTACTAGAATTTGCACAGAACCAATGTACATACATTTTCTCAGGATGAAAAGCTATAATAACAATGTTCATCACAATATTTTATATTATGACATAATTGTTGGTTCTCCTGCACTCAATAATGCCATAACACTAATACCGGGTGCACAGGATCAGATTATCGGACAAATTTTTGTCACTTTTTTTGTGGCATGCAGTCTCATATCGAAAGTGAAGAGGTTACACAACATATGAAAATTTTCATCTGACCAAATTCAACTTCAGAAGTGATGTAGAAGTGATTTTTTTCAGATGAAAACTGTACTAATTAAACGAAAATCGGACGTTGTGTTCACATACGACAAAAATTTTATAGCCTGCACAGCCAGTTTTTGTCGTCTGAAAATTCAGAATCGGTTGTTGAAATCACCGGATTAACGATCCGAAAATCGGCAGATTGTTCATCGGACAAAATCTTACTTAACTTTACTTACTTACTTGCCTTAATACAAACTTTTTGTAAACTGTGAGGTTTTTTTTTTTGCAGAACTACAAACAGCTATCCGTTTGTAGCAGAAGAGTTTTATAGTCTCGGAAGACTGTTTTGGCATACAGGGTTCATTTCAGTGGCTACGATGGTCAAAAGCTCAAGTGTAATAAATCAACACTATTAAAGTAATTGTAAAGTCTCCTTTTTTTTTCTTTAAAAATAACAAACATGTTATACTTACCTGCTCTGTGCAGTGGATTTGCACAGAGCAGCCCCGGTCCTCCTCTGCTTGGGACCCTCTTCTGTGCTCCTGGCCCTTCCCTCCTGTTGAGTGCCCCCATAGCAAGCCAATCAGTAGGGAGAGTCTCGAACGACCGAGACACTCGTGGACAACGCTGGACAAAGATGGGGCTCAGGTAAGTATTAGGGAGGGCCGAGGGGGGCTGCCGCACACAGAAGGCTTTTTAGCTCAATGCAAAGAATGCATTAAGATAAAAAAAACCTTCTGACTTTACAATCCCTTTAAGAAAACTAAACACTGGACTAAACATTGTGCTTACTGCACAGTCTGCAAAGGGGAATCTGTGACTATGACAACAAAATAATTCTGAAGTCTTCCCCTGTATGTCTGACATTCTTTATTACAAATGGTACAGGGTCAATGTCAATAGCAACCTCTGCAGTCCTTAATAATACAGTGCTGGATTTGTATTATCCTCAGATACACACACATTTCCTATGTTTAAATTGCCCCCCTGATGGGACCCAGAGTACCCCCAGCTGTTATGGCCATTGTTACGCAACTGGGTGGGTACCTCCTACAGGATGGTGTTTCATTGCAACCACATCCATAGCTTAGCAAATGGTGCCAGCTTATACAGTTGTGCTCATAAATTTACACACCCTGGCAGAATTTATGATTTCCTGGCCAATTTTCAGAGAATATGAATGATAACACAAAAACTTTTCTTTCACTTGTGGTTAGTGTTTGGCTGAAGCCATTTATTATCAATCAACTGTGTTTACTATTTTTAAATCATAATGACAACAGAAACTACCGAAATGACCCTAATCAAAAGTTTACATACCCTGGTGATTTTTGGCCTGCTAACATGCATACAAGTTAACACAAAGAGGTTTTAATGGCTATTAAAGGTAACCATCCTCACCTGTGATCTGTTTGCTTGTAATTAGTGTGTGTATGTATAAAAGATCAATGAGTTTCTGGACTCCTGACAGACCCTTACATCTTTCATCCAGTGCTGCACTGATGTTTCTGGATTCTAAGTCATAGGGAAAGCAAAAGAATTGTCAAAGGATCTGTGGGAAAAGGTAATTGAACTGTATAAAACAGGAAAGGGTTATAAAAAGATATCCAAGGAATTTGGAATGCCAATCAGCAGTGTTCAAACTCTAATCAAGAAGTGGAAAATGAGGGGTTCTGTTGAAACCAAACCACAGTCAGGTAGACCAACTAAAATTTCAGCCACAACTGGCAGGAAAGTTGTTCGGGATGCAAAGAAAAACCCACAAATAAAACACAGGTCAACACAGGACTCTCAAAAAACATGTGGTGTGGCTGTTTCAAGATGCACAATAAGGAAGCACTTGAAGAAAGATGGGCTGCATGGTCAAGTCTCCAGAAGAAAGCCATTACTACGCAAATGCCACAAAGCATCCAGCTTAAAATACACCAAACAGCACAGAGACAAGCTTCAAACCTTCTGGCACGAAGTCATTTGGAGTGATAAGACCAAAATTGACTTTTTGGCCACAACCATAAACACTACATTTGTAGAGGAGTCAACAAGGCCTATGATGAAAGGTACACCTTTCTTACTGTGAAACATGGAGGTGGATCGCTGATGTTTTGGGGATGTGTGAGCTACAAAGGCACAGAAAATTTGGTCAAAATTGATGGCAAGGTGAATGCAGTATGTTATCAAAAAATACTGGAGGAACATTTGCATTCATCAGCCAGGAAGGTGGGCATAGGACGTACTTGGACATTCCAACATGACAATGATCCAAAACACAAGGCCAAGTCGACCTGTCATTGGCTACAGCAGAATAAAGTGAAGGTTCTGGAGTGGTCATCTCAGTCTCCTGACCTCAATATCATTGAGCCACTCTGGGGAGATGTCAGGAAAGGGTCCATCCGCTGGTAAGATATATCGTTTGGCATGCAGTACTGGGGTCCACCAGCAGGTGTCTCCTGGCAGTGTTGAACTGTCAGGAGAATATTTCCCTGCTGGTGTCACTTCATCTTTTGGCCGCAGTACTGATGTCCACCAACGGATGGATCCTGGCAGTATGGAGCAGACAACACTCCCTGCGCTCAGGTGTGACTTGAAGCCAATTAGAGTCAGCCCTATAAATACCCGGCAAGCACTCACATGCTCGCCTTGGTATCTTTCTCCCTGTGCCTTGACGTCTGTATCCTGTTTGTGTACCTGCTCTGTCCCGTCCCGCTCTGCTCTGTCCCGCTCTGCTCTGTCCCGCTCTGCTCTGTCCCGCTCTGCTCCGATCCCTATCCCAGGCCCATCCTGTTCTTGTCCCTCCTGATTCCCTTGGATCCCTACCCTGCAGCTTTACCATCCATCCTCTCCCCTTCCTGCTGGTTTCCCGTCCTTACCCATCTGCTGACCTCCTGTGTATGACCCTGGCTTGGCTAACGTTTATGCTTCTGGTTTATCCCTTGTTCCTGCTTACCTGCTGTGTATGACCCTGGCCTGGCTGATACCCGTGATTCCGGTATTGCCCCTTGCTGTATATACTATTGTTTGCTGTGGGTTTTTGTGTTGGTTTTGCACTGTTTGTATTTTCTGAGTTATCACTTATTTTTAATAAATATTATTTATTCATTTACATGCGTTTGGGTTATCTCTGTGCAGTCCACACAGTCTGGTCTACTAGTCTCCTGACAGGAGATCTCAAAACGTGCAGTTCATGCAAGACAGCTCAAGAATTTACAGGAACTGGAGGCTTTTTACCAAGAGGAACGGGCAGCTTTACCATCTGAGAAGATAACGAGCCTTATCCACAAATACTACAAAATACTTCAAGCTGTCATTGATGTTAAAGGGGGCAATACTTGGTATTAAGAACTGGGGTATGTAAACTTTTGATCAGGGTCATTTGGCTAGTTTCTGTTGTGATTATGATTTCAAAAGAGTAAACACAGTTGATTGATAATAAATGGCTTCAGCCAAAGACTAACCATGAAAAAATGGTCTCTGAAAAATGGCCAAAAAGAAATGGCCAAGAAATCATAAATTCTGTAAACTTATGAGCACAACTGTAGTTGTGTACACACTATTAGGCCAAATGTTTATACATTTTTCCATGTAATATAGTTTACTACTTCAGAAGATTTGAAATATGCTTCTCAGACTCAACATGTTTTTTTGTGGTTATTTTAATCTGAGAGAGAGCAGTCAGCTCTTAGCTAATGCTGAACTCAAACACCTGTTAAGATATACAATCTGCAGCTAATCAAGTTCAAACTGACAAATTCAAGAACATTTGCAGTAGTCCATCAGTTTCAGGGTCAGTCACCCTGTATGCAGCATGTGTGCAGCTCACCTGTCTTTTTCCAGGCTATTGCCACATTTATATTTTTTATTGTATCTAGGAAAAAAAGATCCATAGTAGATGCCATGATTCTCCCCAAATTAAATTATTTCTAGGATAAATATAAGATCCTGACACATTTAAAGTTCCATGACCAGTCCCTTGCTTTTTTTTGTTTACATTGTAGGCCATGTCCTTTGACATTAGTAATTCGATGCTGTGTAACAAAGGGCAGGGCCTCATTTATCTTTACAATTAGGAATGTCTTTGTTTTCCAGGAGAAGCCAGCATGACTTAAACATTAAACACTTAAAAAAATAGTAAATGCACATTTCTTTGCAGGTAAAAAAAATGTATATCTATTATTATTTGCTAAGGAGACTGCAGAGCATTGCGGCCACAATCAACAGATTGAGGGTGCATTGTCAGATTCCTGCAGACTTTCAGTTCGGCTCTCTGCCAATACCTCCCGTCATGCAGACAGCTACTGAAGAGCAGGAAGAATCAATGAACTACAAGGGTGTTCACCAGCACCGTCGCAGTTCATTGAGAACTACAAGCTGTATGCCTCGGTGGGAGACGGGACTTGTAGTTCATTAAGTCACAGATAGCTGTGAATGAATGACACAGCTGTGCGGGTCTAGCCCTGCACAGCCATACTGTTTTAAAATTGTGACAGTTGCTGCAGGGAGAGGGTTCCATTCCTGCTGTCACAGTGGGGGATCGGGGGGGGGGGGGGGGTTGAGGGGCTGCTGCTTTAGTAACATGTTACACTCTGAATAAGGGTAACATAACATGTTACTGAAGTTGAACTTAGCCTTTAATACCTATGGCAATAAACATGGTTATTTAAAAGGGGTTGAGTTACTAAAACTGGAGAGTGCAAAATCTGGTGCAGCTCTGCATGGTAGCCAATCAGCTTCTAAATTCAGCTTGTTCAGTTACGCTTTGACAAAACATCTGGAAGCTGATTGGTTTCTGTGCAGAGCTGCATACGTTTGATGAATTAGATGAATGAATGAATAGAAAATATTGCAGCTATAGTACAAGTGACACCTGAAACAGATTCAATTTTAAACATTATCACACTACCCCCCCCCCCCCCCCCCCCCCCCCCCCCCCCCACACACACACACACACACACACACACACACACACACACACACACACACACACACACACACACACACACACACACACACACACACACACACACACACACACACACACACACACACACACACACACACACACACACACACACACACACACACACACACACACACACACGTTTTTCAGTAATAAACATGTAAGCGACCTGGATTCACTACCGATTCCCACCAACTGGTCAGGGACCACGCCCCACATTTTTATGAGATATACAGTATCTCACAAAGGTGAGTACACCCCTCACATTTTTGTAAATATTTTATTATACCTTTTGAAGAAATTACACTTTGCTTCAATGTAAAGTAGTGAGTGTACAGCTTGTATAACAGTGTAAATTTGCTGTCTCCTCAAAATAACTCAACACACAGCCATTATTGTCTAAACCGCTGGCAGCAAAAGTGATTACACCTCTAAGTGAAAATGTCCAAATTGGGCCCAAAGTGTCAAAATTTTGTGTGGCCACCATTATTTTCCAGCACTGCCTTAACCCTCTTGGCCATGGAGTTCACCAGAGCTTCACAGATTGCCACTGGAGTCCTCTTCCACTCCTCCATGATGACATCACTGAACTGGTGGATGTTAGAGACCTTGCACTCCTCCGCCTTCCATTTAAGGATGCCCCACAGATGCTCAATAGGGTTTAGGTATGGAGACATGCTTGGCCAGTCCATCACCTTTACCCTCAGCTTCTTTAGCAAGGCAGTGGTCATCTTAGAGATGTGTTTGGGGTCATTATCAGGTTGGAATACTGCCCTGTGGCCCAGGATCATGCTCTGCTTCAGTATGTCACAGTACATGTTGGCATTCACGGTTCCCTCAATGAACTGTAGCTCCTCAGTGCCAGCAGCACTCATGCATCCCCAGACCATGACACTCCCACCACCATGCTTGATTGTAGGCAGGACACACTTGTCTTTGTACTCCTCACCTGGTTGCCGCCACACACGCTTGACACCATCTAAACCAAATGCGTTTATCTTGGTCTCATCAGACCACTGGACATGGTTGCAGTAATCCATGTCCTTAGTCTCCTTGTCTTCAGTAAACTGTTTGCAGGCTTACTTGTGCATCACTTTAGAAGAGGCTTCCTTCTGGGATGACAGCCATGAAGACCAATTTGATGCAGTGTGCGGCGCATGATCTGAGCACTGACAGGCTTACCCCCCACCCCCCCACCCCTTCAACCTCTGCAGCAATGCTGACAGCACTCATACATCTATTTCCCAAAGACAACCTCTGGATATGACGCTGAGCACCTGCACTCAACTCCTTTGGTCGACCATGGCAAGGCCTGTTCTGAGTGGAATCTGTCCTGTTAAACCGCTGAATGGTCTTGGCCACTGGGCTGCAGCTCAGTTTCAGGGTCTTGGCAATCTTCTTATAGCCTAGGCCATCTTTATGTAGAGCAACAATTAATTTTTCAGATCCTCAGAGAGTTCTTTGCCATAAGGTGCCATGTTGAACTTCCAGTGACCAGTATGAGAGAGTGAGAGCGATAACACCAAATTTACCACACCTGCTCCCCATGCACAGCTGAGACCTTGTAACACTAATGAGTCACATGACACTGGGGAGGGAAAATGGCTAATTGGGCCCAATTTGAACATTTTCACTTAGGGGTGTACTCACTTTTGTTGCCAGCGGTTTAGACATTAATGGCTGTGTGTTGAGTTATTTTGAAGGGGCAGCAAATTTACACTGTTATACAAGCTGTACACTCACTACTTTATATTGTAGCAAAGTGTCATTTCTTCAGTGTTATCACATGAAAAGATATAATAAAATTTTTACAAAAATGTGAGGGGTGTACTCACTTTTGTGAGCTACTGTACATACAATTATACAATAGGTACAAATATCCAAGTATTTCATGTCACATCAAGCATAATACAGCATAGGTATTCACTTCACTGGTATTTCCAACTAACAGAAATGCATGTATATAGGTACAGTGAGCACTACTTAGGTCATGTAGCAGTTCATGTTCAGAAATACATACAGGATTTCAGTATCCAGAACAGAATAATGAGAAGGATAGCTGAGCCAAACCCTGGTGAAAAGAGAGGAGGAAAACCCCAACTATTCAAGGTTGTAAGGACCCCCTTTGTCAAGAACCTCATGCCTCTCTTCTTTTACCAGGGTCTGGCTCAGCTATTAAGAGACTGATGCACTGTGAAGAGGTGTAAGCACCCCCCCTTCCCCCCCCCCCAAAAAATGTGTTGTTGGTTACTAAATGGTGTAGATGAAAGTGGTGTGCAGACCTATATTGCTAATTATATGGTAGGAGTGTCACGTATCTGGTCAGAGGCCGAAGTGCTGAGAAAGCTTCCCTGAAGGTGGTAACAGGGAGTGATTTGCTCCTAGAAGCAGGGGTTTCCAGCTGCGACAGGCTGAGGTGATGAAGAGATGCCCGCTGGATGGCAACTGACGAGCAGGATGCACTGCTGGGCAGGAGTCCCTGAGGATTACCAGGTGAGACTTGGCAGCAGGGAGAGTCAGGAGCCAGGCCAGATGTCATGCATGGATCAGCAGGCAGGAGCAGGGTCACTGGAACAAGCCAAGGGTCAAAGCCCGGGATGGAGAAAAGACAGGTTAAAGGCAAGCCAGGTAACAGGAAATCCAATAATAACAAGAACAGGAACACAGGAGCTCAGGGGGGAGCTGAAGATCATCCAGCAACTTATGACTCATACTGCTAGCTTTAAATAGTCCACTGGGCGCCAGAATCTGTCATGCATGACACATGGATCCTTGCATGTTCCATGGTCACGTCACTCCAGCTGATCAGGAAATCAGCTGGAGTGCGGCTACGTCCTGCGCATGTGCGGGCACTAATTGACAGAGGGTACATATCGATAGAACACCGCATGTTAACTGTGGGAACCCAAAGTAGAGAAGAAGGCGCTTCTAAATGCAGTAATAAAAAACTTGTGATAAGGAAGGGTTGAAAACACTTACAAGATGGAAGTGAAAAACAGGCATATCAGTGAATCTATAACATCCAGCGGGAAAAAAAGGGAGCAACTGGGCATGCTCCGAAACATGTCCCACCCACTCTGATGTCACTTCTGGTTGCCTGGTGTTCCATGCTGGCTCTGACAGCACGACTTTCCATCTTGGATCAGAGAGACAGTGTTTCCCACCTCTGGTCGGCAGTAATTTCCACCTGCAGCTGTCTTTACCCCCAGTAGGCATTCCACTGGCCGTTATGGATTCATTGATATGCCTGTTTTTCGTTTCCATCTTGTAAGTGTTTTCAACCCTGCCTTGTCATTAAAGTGTTTTATGCACTTAGAAGCACCTTCTTCTCTGCTTTGTTTTGCCTATAGAGTGTGCTTCCCTCTTCTGAAGTGCTGCTGTGGTGCATTAATCACATTTCAAGAGCCAATCATGTACTGTTTGTCAAAGTCTCCTTGTTGGCGCTGTTCCAAACCTGGTGAATTCAGGTGTGTGCTGCTCCCTTGATTGGGAGGAAAATATTGAGTGGGGAAAGAAATAAATATGTGTATTATACTCAAGAATCCATATAGAGGTTAGTGTGAAGCCTTGTTATAGACTCCTAAATGTGTGCGAATGTCAAATAGTATACCTGGCACAATAAAGTGCAATGTGTCTGACACCAACTTATTTCATAAATAAATAAATAAATAAAATAAAGTGCAATATTCCTAATTATTATACATCAACCATATAAACAATAAACAAAGTGAATTAAAGTGCTAATGTAGATAAACAAGTGAACATCTGATAGGTGCTATAGTGGCGGTGAATAAGAAAAGGGAGCCCACATAGCGTAATACTGTAGAAAAGTCGTTTATTATGCAAACGTTTAAAAGGTACTCACATTCGGTAAGGGTAAAAAAAGCCTATATTGCTGACACAAGCCTTTGGAACAGGAAGTGATGCAAGCTCGTATGCTGACCGAATGTGAGTACCTTTTAAACGTTTGCATAATAAACGACTTTTCTACAGTATTACGCTATGTGGGCTCCCTTTTCTTATTCACCGGCACTATAGCACCTATCAGATGTTCACTTGTTTATCTACATTAGCACTTTAATTCACTTTGTTGTACCAGGTATACTATCTGACATGCACACACATTTAGGAGTCTATAACAAGGCTTCACACTAACCTCTATATGGATTCTTGAGTATAATACACATATTTATTTATTTCCCCACTCAATATTTTCCTCCCAATCGAGGGAGCAGCACACACCTGAATTCACCAGGTCTGGAACAGCGCCATATCTACTCCTTTTTTTCCCTCTTTTACATTACACTCCACCTAGTGGAAGTGCTTGGTAGTGGCAGCAGTTCTACAGACTTTCTGTCTTCAAATTTACATCCCATTGCGCAGGTATTCTCCTTTCTTTCAAAGTCTCCTTGTTATCCAGGGTGCCCTATTCTCCACACTCCTTTAACTGTGGAAACCCGGATGTGAAAGCTTGGGGCTTCAAAGCCAGGTGCCCACTGCACATGTGCGAGAGGAGCTGCTCCTTGTGAATGATCCTGTAGTCTTCTAGAAAAATAGCCAAGGATATGGAATATCAGGGACAAGCAGATCTAACATTAAAGATTAATTATTAAAGAATTCTGTATATGATATTATATTTAGCATGGGGGTCCCAGGATGTCATGGCATAGGGCAGTGATGGGGAACCTTGGCACCCCAGATGTTTTGGAACTACATTTCCCATGATGCTCAACTACACTGCAGAGTGCATGAGCATCATGGGAAATGTAGTTCCAAAACATCTGGGGTACCAAGGTTTGCCATCACTGGCATAGGGGCACACAGAAATGTCACAAAGCATTAATTCCTCTGAAGTTCAAGACTCTTGCCGTAGTATATCTACTGTCTTGCAACTGTGGATGTTACTATGTCGGGAAAACTATAAATGAATTCTGGAAACGCATATATCAACATAAATTAAGTATACGCAAAAGTGATCCTGACGTACCCATTGGTCGATGGGGTATCATTTTGCTTCTATTGATCGACACATGGCCTCAGTTCATGCTGCGTCTATCCCTAACAGTGGCATAACTAGAACCTTCAGGGCCTCGGTGCAAGAAACCATGGAGGGCCCCCCTGACCTCCAGCCAGGGCCCTTCCCACTGATCGCGGGGGCAGCAGGACCTGGATAGGAGGGGGAAAAAATCCCCTCCATTTTCCTCCTGCAGCCACTTAATGCCTATCAGAGGGAGAGGAGGAGAAGCAGACTTTTAGTGGTTTCCTCTAAATGCCCCCCCATCCAGGTGTTTAGGGGCAACATGTGCGCTATTGCAATTGTTACCCCTGTAGTTATGCCCCTGGGATGAGTGGCAGCAGTGGTGGTTGGGGAGGGATAGGATCAGTGGCATCGGTGGTGGGGGATGGGATGAGTGGCAGTGGCGAGGGAGAGATGGGTTGAGTGGCAATGGTGGGGGGATGGGATCAGTGGCAGCGGTGGTGGTTGGGTGGGGATGGGATCAGTAGTAGCGGTGGTGGTGGGGGGATGGGATGAGTGGCAGCAGTGAGAGGGGATGGGAACAGTGGCAAGGGTTGTGGTGGGGGGGTGAGATCAGCGGTGGCGGGGTTGAATGGGATGAGTGGCAGAGGTGGTGGAGGGGGTGGGATCAGTGGCAAGGGTGATGGTTGGAGGGGATGGGATGAGGGGCAGTAGTGGTGGTGTGGGGGGTATCAGTGGCAGTAGTGGTGGTGTGGGGGGTATCAGTGGCAGTAGTGGTGGTGTGGGGGGTATCAGTGGCAGTAGTGGTGGTGTCGTGGGGTATCAGTGGCAGTAGTGGTGGTGTGGGAGGTATCAGTGGCAGTAATGGTGGTGTGGGGGGTATCAGTGGTATCAGTGGTGGTGTGGGGGGTATCAGTGGTGGTGTGGGGGTATCAGTGGCAGTAGTGGTGGTGTGGGGGTATCAGTGGCAGTAGTGGTGGTGTGGGGGGGTATCAGTGGTGGTGTGGGGGGTATCAGTGGCAGTAGTGGTGGTGTGGGGGGTATCAGTGGCAGTAGTGGTGGTGTGGGGGGTATCAGTGGCAGTAGTGGTGGTGTGGGGGGTATCAGTGGCAGTAGTGCTGGTGTGGGCAGGTATCAGTGGTGGTGTTGGGGGTATCAATGGTGGTGTGGGGGGGGGTATCAATGGCAGTAGTGGTGGTGTGGGGGGTATCAGTGGCAGTAGTGGTGGTGTGGGGGGGTATCGGTAGCAGTAATGGTGGTGTGGGGGGTATCGGTAGCAGTAGTGGTGGTGTGGGGGGGGTATCGGTAGCAGTAGTGGTGGTGTGGGGGGGTATCCGTGACAGTAGTGGTGGTGTGGGGGGTATCCGTGGCAGTAGTTGTGGTGTGGGGGGATATCAGTGGCAGTAGTGGTGGTGTGGGGGGGGGGATTAGTGGCAGCAGTGGTGTGGGGGGGGTCAGTGGTAGCGTTGAGGGATGGGTGCCACTCACTTGCAGATCACTTGGTTCCCCCTCCTTGCTCCGTCTTGCTTGGGTGAGCAGAGAGGATGGGCGGGGCCTTGAGTGAAGGCGGAGCCATAGAAGATGGGCGGAGCAGGCGGGGACTGTGCCCGTGAGTGCAGGTGTGACAGAGAAGATGGACAGGGACTGTAAGTGAAGGCAGAGCCAAGGAAGATGGGTGGAGCAGGCGGGGATAGAGACGATGGGTGGGGACTGTGCGGGCAGAGAGGATGGGTGAAGCGGGCGGGGACTGTCCACTGTGAGGGAGCAGAGGATGAGCAGGGAGGATGGACGGAGCAGCAGGAGAGGATGGGCGGGACGACCGGGATTCCACGTAAATTACTATCTCCTGGGCGACGGCGAGCCCCCCCCACATTGGCAAAACTCAAGGGCCCAGTCGCAAATGCGACTGGTGCAACCCTGATAATTCCGCCACTGATCCCTAAGGTACATTTTCTGGCCTTGGATCGCCTACATCCTAGCCGCAGAGGTGGCGACCTCAATTAGCAACTACTACAATGTGAACTTAGATGGATTTTCAACCTCGAGGCCACCCTGCCACCAGGCTTGAATGAGGCATTTAACTTCAAGCCCTTCCTCACTGGTTTTGTGTCAGGGGGATGCGAGTTGAACCTCTAATTTCCGGTATTGAAGGTCTTGAACTCCAGAGGAATTAATGCTTTGCGACATTGCTGTGTGCCCCTATGCCATGACAACCTGGGACGCCCATGCTTAATATACCACCATATACCGAATTCTTTAATGATTAATGTTTCATTTTAGATCTGCTCGTCCCTGGTATTCCATATCCTTGGCTATTTTCCTTCCCATTATATTTTATATTTTTTCTTCCTTTCCCTGTTTGCTTTTTCCTATGTTTATAATTTCTGTTTAATCTATCACTGTTTTTTGTTGCTGTACGTTTCTCCATTGTGGTTTTTTGAATTATTCATTGCCCACTGTGACTGTTGTGGCCTGCGGATCCACTAGATCAGTGGTTCTCAACTCCAGTCCTCGGGACCCACTAACAGGCCAGGTTTGCAAGATAGCTGAAATACATCACAGGTGATATCACTTGCTGCTCAGTGATTGCAGTATTCTAGTCTGCAACTCCCCAAGGTAATACTTAAAATCTGGCCTGTTGGTGGGTCCCGAGGACTGGAGTTGAGAACCACTGCACTAGATGGCGATGTGCGTGTCCCCTGTGGAGACTTCTGCTTACACCACCCGGCGGGTAGGCTCCACCCACTTGTGGACGGCACTGGGGGTTTACACTTCTTGCTATCCACGCAGCCTTTTTGCGGGGGGAGGAGCTCCTACCCACCCACGTGGCATCATATTACGCTGCTGGGGAATCCCTTGCGCCGGTGACACTCTGACGCATGACGTTATCCCGCTCGATGGGCCCTTGCGTCAGAGAACCGCCTTGTCCCTGTCCTGAGCTGCCCTGATTGGCGACGTCTTTGATGTCAGGGTTCCAGCACCTCCTCCCCATGGCTTATTGGCTCTCCCTGAGGGATACCCCCTATATTAGCAGACACACCTGACAGGCATGTCTCTGATTGAGCATTGCTGCCATGGTGTGGTTATCTGCATTGGTGTGTTGAAAGGTAATGTACTCTATGGTGGGGTGATGAGATACCTGATTCCCCTATCTTATTTCTATGCAACATTTATCCTGTTTGCTGATATTTAAGTTTAGGAAGTATGTGTTAATACACTCTTCCAATTGCTTTTTTTGCTTTAGATATTGATACCTTTTTGGCTGGTGTAGCCTACAAGGCGTTTCTTGTGGATGTTTGCAACTTCCTCATCCTGGGATGCACGCCCACCCATCTGCTGCTCTGCAGATTGCTTTAGTCACTTTGGGAGTCCCCATTAATTTTATTCCTTGTGTTTCCTTTTTTGTTTATTGTACTGTGGGTCATCATGTGAGAATTAGAATGGTCACATATATTATATACCAAATTTATACTGCTATATTGCTTGCTATGTTCACATCATGCTTTACAATGTGATTATCTTGCGACTATGTTTACATTTCAGACAATGAGAATTAAAGTCACCCAGACATAATCTTCCCTGATGAAGGAAAACACATTGTTCATTCCGAAACATGTTGGACTATACGCAAGAAATCCCTATTGACTGACCACAGCTCGTCTCTGACAGCACAGGGCATACTTGCCTTTTGTTGGGTTTGACAAATATGTTTTGATGTACCACCATTTTTTCTACTTTTGTACTGTGTGTTTTACATTATTTCCCTTGTTGGCTATGTCTACTGTGAGAGTGAGAGCCCCTGTCTCGCTGAAAATGAGGGTAAAATGGACACAGGACTCTCAAAGAGGCAGTTTGAGAAGTTCCAGCAGAAGATTTGTGAACAGAGAAAGCTATGCTTTAAGTTTTCTCTGGATTTTGTAAGTCTGGTTTGGGGCTGGAAACTTGAAGACTTCAAAGAGCATTGGGAGGGATGGAGTCTTCAGTCTTGTGTCCGGGCTTTCCAGAAGTTCTGCAGGTTGTGTGTGTGTCCAGGTACATACACCCATTATAAGGCAGAGCTGAACATAGCTCAGAGGAGGTGGGAAAATAGTTGGTGTTGGAACAGTTGCTGAGGCCAGGAGGAAGGTGTGCTACTATTTAAGAACCCAGGCAATACCCTTGAGACCGCACTCCATGTGGGAGAGGTTCCAGGTCAGTGGACTGAGAGAGTTGGGCCAGCTGAGAGAGTTGGGGAGACCATAGCTGAGACAACTGGAAGAGAGAGTCCTGGGGACCAGAGGGGACCGTGAGTCTTGGAGTGTGAAAGCCTGGAGTCTCAGGAGAACCCCTTCCTAGAGGCCAGGAGTGGGCCTGCACAGCTTTGTACTGCGACCAAGGCTGAGTGAGCCTTAAGAGCCAGTTTGGTTGGCATTTTTGTTTGTGTTGTAATTTTTGGGGGAAGAACCCCTGTGTGGGCAACCCATGCATATATGAACTTTCATTTTTGTTACTTTCAATAAAAGAGGGCCACCACACCCTTAAAGTGAAATTCCTGCTGGCTGTGAACTGAAAACGCATCTACCACTGAGCTAGACATCCCCCAATATCACACTATATATAAAGTTTTTATGTTTTGTATTAATAAAAGTGGCATTATATTGCCTTTTACTATAAAATTATCTTTATGACCATTTCTGCCTAAAAAGTCCAAGGGGGCTGCTCCAATCCTGCACTACGGTGTAGGTGTTCAAACCTTTTGTATGTTTAGGATGTTGGCAGTCCAAACACGAATATATCCCATTTCCTCTTTCCTCTTCTATTTCCCAACTTAATGTAGGCAAAATGATAAAATGTGTCTTCTGATTGGATGCTATGTGTTAACCACTTGCTTACCGGGCACTTAAACCCCCCTCCTGCCCAGACCAATTTTCAGCTTTCAGCGCTGTCAATCTTTGAACGACAATTGTGCGGTCATTGTACCCAAATTAAATTTTTATTATTTTTTTTCCACAAAAAGAGCTTTCTTTTGGTGGTATTTGAACACCTCCTGGGTTTTTTATTTTTTGTTAAAAAAAAAAAATGAAAAAAGACCAAAAAAAAAAAAAATACAAAACAGTTTTATATTTTGTTATAAATTTTTGCAAACAGGTAATTTTTCTCCTTCATTGATGTACGCTGATGGTCACTGATGGGCCGCACTGAAGGGCACTAATAGATGGCACTGATAGGTGGCAGTGATGGGCACTGATGGGTGGCAGTGATGGGCAGTGAAGTGATGGGCACTGGTAGGTGACACTAATAAGCAGCACTTATGGTGGCACTGATGAGGCATTGATTGGCACCACTGGTGGGCATTGATAGGTGGCACTAGTGGGCATTAATAGGTGGCACCATGGGCACTGGCAGGTGGCACTGGCAGGCGGCACTGGTGGGCACAGATGAGGTGGCTGTGACTCTTCCTCTTTGGGATCGATGTCCCTTACACAGAAGCTGGTGATTGGCTTTTTTTTCTACTCATGCTGTCAGCGTGAAGAGAAAAAAAAAGATTACCGATCTTCTGTTTACATCATGTGAACAGCTGTCTTTGGCTGACAGCTGATCATGTGGTAAAGGGTCGGGATCTCATTGACTCCTGCAGGGGGCGTGCAGGGAGCGTGCAAAGGGGAGGACGTCTATTGAAGGCCTCCCGGCAATGTAGGTCCGCGCTGTAGCCGTCAATCGGGCTATAGCGTGGACGGGAAATGGTTAAGGCACTCTTTTTCAAATTGCATAAAATAACTTCCATTTAAAGCAATGCTTGCTCCTCCAGAATGTAGTGCTCTTTGTCAGTATAATTTATGATTCTTCAATAAAATTGTGATTCTTTCCTGTTTGAAATTGGAAGTAAGTTTAACTATTTGTGTTTGTGACTTGACTCCCCTTTTCTTTGTTTTCTCCTAATAAATAATACCAGGGCCATCTTTAGGGCAGGGAAAAAGGGGCAGCTGCCCTGGGCCCATCATTGTTGTGGGGCCCAAAGCAGCTGCCTCATACTTGCCAACTATCCCAGTTTAAATTCCCTTGTCCCTTGAAGTTTTAGTCCCATGCTGTGTCCTGATATCTCAGTGTGAAGTCCTGTTACTAATGCTGCCCACCATAACCTCTGCTGAATGCTGCCCACTGGGGAGCTAAAGGGGCATGCTGGAAAGTCCTGCCTACAACTGTGGTCATTAAACCTAACATCATCCTGTTCTGCAAAGGTAAGCAAAAATTGAGGTGGAACACTTTTTCAAAATAACATGATGCTACAGCACCATGAATTTTGGTGGATGTGAATACGCACATCTCAGCAGATGTATGAGGGTGTTACTAACAATTAATGCCACTGCTATGTATCTGCTAAAGGGCAGCACGTTTCTGTGGTGTCAGGAAAGCGATTGTGCATGTGTTCCTGACACAAAGAAATGTGAATGCAGGCTAAATGTATCAGTTACATTGGTGGTCAGTGTAAATCTTCTCATTACATTGGGGCTTGGTGTACAATCCTTTCATTCACACTAGTTCCAGTGTGAAGCCCCCCTTATTTTGGTTGTCAGTGTAAATTCTTCATTACATTGGTGATCAGTGTACATTTCCTTTTACATTGGAGCTAAGTGCAGAATTGCCCTTATACTGGTGGTCAGTGTAAATCCCCCTTTACACTGGTGGTCAGTGTAAATCCCCCCCTAACATTGGTGGTCGGTGTAGAAGTGTCACCTTACATTGGTGGTTAGTACAAATCTCCTCAACAGCGATTGTCGGTGTAAATTCCCCCTTACATGGAGGTCATTGTATATTCCCCCTTACACTGGTGATTGGTGTAAATGCTTCTATTACATTGGCATCAGTGTAGAAATTCCTCTTTACATTTGGTGGGTGGCGTAAAATCCCCCATTACATGGTGGTCAGTAGGGATGGTACTGATGTTCGAGTCAAGTGTAAGTTCGACTCGAACATCGGGTGTTCGCCTATTCGGCGAATACGAACATTATGGGGCATTTGCAGGAAATTCGAGTGCTGCGGAACACCCCACAATGCTCTGCTGGAGTCTAATATAGCCCTCACAAAATTCCACTCGCATTTTGCGAGTGGATTTTGAGGGCTGGCGAGAGTGGGCTGCCTGGGTTATATGGGAGCCGTTCTCCCAGCGATCAGAGGGAAAGAGAGAGGAGAGCCGCTGCCTGGTTGATCAGAGCGCGGGAAATATAACAGCTTTCATTTCAATAGATGTGTGTTCCCTGCCGCGCGCCATCATATACAGCCCCTCCTCTTTGCCCGGGCACTTTGATAGACAGATCACCCATCCAATCCTGGGACAGGGTGCTTTGTCTATCAAAGTTCCCCGAACAAGGGGGAGGGGCTGTATATGACGATGCATGGCGGGGAACACACAGCTATTGAAATGAAAGCTGTTATGTTCCCTGTGCTCTGATCAACCAGGCGGCGGCTCTCCTCTCTCTTCCCCTGCACAGGTAGGCTGCATTGGCGGACACAGGCTGCATTGGCAGACACGGGCAGGGCAGGCTGCATTTTTGGTCACGGATAAAGTTGTTGTTAAATGTTTTATGCAGAATTAAGTTATAAAAATAAATATTAAGTGTCATTTCATGAGATCATTAATGAGGGTGTGTTTAGGGGAAGAATTAGGGGCGAGGCAGGGTAGGGGTTGGGTGGGGCAGCTGGTGGCAAGTAACCCTTGAGACCTGGCTAGTAGCTTAGGACTTGAAATTTTGAGCCCTGGTCTAGTGTGTGTGTGTGTGTGTGTGTGTGTGTGTGTGTGTGTGTGTGTGTAGAGATATATATATATATATAGATATATATATATATATATATATCAGGTGCATAAATATTGGGACATCGACACAATTCTATTTTTATTTTCTCTATACACCACCACAATGGATTTGAAATGAAACAAACAAGATGTGCTTTAACTGCAGACTTTCGGCTTTAATTTGAGGGTATTTACATCCAAATCAGGTGAACGGTGTAGGAATTACAACAGTTTGTATATGTGCCTCCTACTTTTTAAGGGATCAAAAGTAATGGGACAGATTAACAATCATCCATCAAACTTTCACTTTTTAATACTTGGTTGCAAATCCTTTGCAGTCAATTACAGCCTGAAGTCTGGAACGCACAGACATCACCAGACACTGGGTTTCATCCCTGGTGATGCTCTGCCAGGCCTCTACTGCAACTGTCTTCAGTTCCTGCTTGTTCTTGGGGCATTTTCTCTTCAGTTTTGTCTTCAGCAAGTGAAATGCATGCTCAATGGGATTCAGGTCAGGTGATTGACTTGGCCATTGCATAACATTCCACGTCTTTTCCTTAAAAAACTCTTTGGTTGCTTTCGCAGTATGCTTCGGGTCATTTTCCATCTGCACTGTGAAGCGTCCTCCAATGAGTTCTGAAGCATTTTACTGAATACGAGCAGATAATATTGCTCGAAACACTTCAGAATTCATCCTGCTGCTTTTGTCAGCAGTCACATCATCAATAAATACAAGAGAACCAGTTCCCATTGGCAGCCATACATGCCCACGCCGTGACACTACCACCACCATGCTTCACTGATGAGGTGGTATGCTTTGGATCATGAGCAGTTCCTTTCCTTCTCCATACGCTTCTCTTCCCATCACTCTGGTACAAGTTGATCTTGGTCTTATCTGTCCATAGGATGTTGTTCCAGAACTGTGAAGGCTTTTTTAGATGTTGTTTGGCAAACTCTGATCTGGCCTTCCTGTTTTTGAGGCTCACCAATGGTTTACATCTTGTGGTGAACCCTCTGTATTCACTCTGGTGAAGTCTTCTCTTGATTGTTGACTTTGACACACATACACCTACCTCCTGGAGAGTGTTCTTGATCTGACCAACTGTTGTGCAGGGTGTTTTCTTCACCAGGGAAAGAATTCTTCGGTCATCCACCATAGTTGTTTTCCATGGTCTTCTGGGTCTTTTGGTGATAGTGACAGCTCCTTGGATCTCATATTGAGAGTTGACAGCAACAGATTGCAAATGCAAATAGCACACTTGAAATTAACTCTTGACCTTTTATCTGCTCCTTGTAAATGGGATAATGAGGGAATAACACACACCTGGCCACGGAACAGCTGAGCAGCCAATTGTCCCATTACTTTTGGTCCCTTAAAAAGTGGGAGGCGCATATACAAACTGTTGTAATTCCTACACTGTTCACCTGATTTGGATGTACCCAATACATATCCTCAAATTAAAGCTGAAAGCCTGCAGTTAAAGCACATCTTGTTCGTTTCATTTCAAATCCATTTTGGTGGTGTATAGAGCCTAAAAGATTATATATATATTAGTGCACTCGGCGGTGTTCAGTACATAATACAGTGCAGGCGGTGTACACATTATATAATACAGTGTGTACGGTTTCTAATACACTTCAGGTGGTGTACACAGCATATAAAACAGTGCAGCCAATTTACAGTATATAATACAGTGCAGGCGGTGTACAGTTTCTAATACACTTCAGGTGGTGTACACCGCATATAATACAGTGCAGCCGATTTACAGTATATAATACAGTGCAGGCAGTGTACACAGTATATAATACAGTGTGTACAGTTTCTAATACATTTCAGGTGGTGTACACAGCATATAATACAGTGCAGCCGATTTACGGTCTATAATGCAGTGCAGGCGGTGTACACAGTATATAATACAGTGTGTACAGTTTCTAACACACTTCAGGCGTTGTACACAGCATATAATACAGTGCAGCTGATATACAGTATATAATACAGTGCAGGCGGTGTACACAGTATATAATACAGTGTGTACAGTTTCTAATACACTTCAGGCGGTGTACACAGCATATAATACAGTGCAGCCGATTTACAGTATATAATACAGTGCAGGCAGTTTACACAGTATATAATACAGTGTGTACAGTTTCTAATACACTTCAGGCGGTGTACTCAATATATAATACAGCATAGTGTGGTGTGAAAGAAAAAAATCCCCATCATGTCCGGAAGGCCACCAAGGAGAGGCAGATGCTCACAGGCCACTAAAAGAGGGCAAGCAGCCTCTGTGTCTACAGTGAAAAGTGGTGGTGGCAAACATGGTGCATCCTCTGCAGGCGGGTCATGCTTGTCCTTTTTTTCTGCTGTTGGCTGTGTTATTGAGCCACAACATGCAGAAGAGTTGGTGGAGTGGATAACTAAGCCATCCTCATCCTCCTCATCCTCTGTCACCCAGGCTCATACTAGTTTGCCTTCCAACGCAGCCGCCAAAGCGGCCTTTTCCACCGGCTCCTTGTCCACGGTTATAACTTCCATAGCCCCACCATCATGCAGGGAGGAGCCACCAGAATTATTCGACCATAGTGTCGGTTACATGCTGATGGAGGATGCGCACCAATTTGAAGGCTCCAATGTTGGTTCCCAGGTTAAGGAAGGGAGTAACGTGAGCCTAGAGAGAGGGGGTGCCACAGAAGGACAAGAAACTAGCAGTCATGTTCCCCCAGCTGCAGCATTCTGCCAAGTTTGCTCCAGTGATGAGGAGGGAGGGGATGATGAGGTCACTGACTGTACTTGGGTGCCTGAGAGAAGAAAGGAGGAACGTGAGAAAGAGGGGGCACAACTCCAACAAGGCAGGATATCCTTCAGGAGCCAGCTTAAGGGCAGCCACCCTATTGCATCACACCACAGAGCTCCACAGGTGCAGGGCTCTTCTGCCTCCCTGCTGTCTTCCAAAATTTCATTGGTGTTAGCTTTTTCCGACACATGTGCAGTAGATCGCACCATTGCTGTTTGCAATCTATGTCTGAAGCGGATCAAGCGTGGCCAGAACCACACCCGCTTGGGCATCACATGCTTGACAAGACATATGATGACCTGCCATGCAGTCTGTTGGCAACAGCACCTGAAAGGCCCACATATTAAGAAAAGGTGGACTTCTTGCTCCTCCTCTGTGATTTCAACCACTACTATACCTCCAGTTCTCTCAAAAACCTGCAGAGGAATGAAGGTATAGCAATAGGGGCCACAAGTACTTGCAGCCAATCTGCTATCAGTACACAACCAGGTGATATCAGCAGGCAAATTTCGCTACCCCAGTTTCTGAACCGTAAAATAAATACTGTCCCAGCCACTCACATGCTCAGCGTCTAAATGCTAGCTTGGCCAAATTGCTAGCACTGCAACTGCTGCCTTTTGAGCTGGTAGACTCTGCCCCCTTTCGTGAATTTGTGGAATGTGCTGTACCACAGTGGCAGGTTCCAAAACATTTTTTTTTTTTCATGTAGGGCCATTCCAGCTCTCTACCATCATGTGAAAGGCAATGTTTTAGCCTTGTTGAACAGGGCAGTCAGCAGCAAGGTTCATATTACCGCTGACTCATGGTCCAGCAGGCATGGTCAGGGACGTTACCTTTCCTTCATGGTGCACTGGGTAACTGCTGGCAGCTGGGAAGGATGCAGGACAGGGTTCAGTGTTGGAGCTTGTTCTGCCACCACACCTCCAAAAAGCTAGTGGTGATTCTGCCACATCTCTCTGCTCCACCCCTCCTCTTCTTTTTCCTCTATGACCTCTTCTGCAGAATTGTCCTCTGAACCAGCAGTGCTCCCTAAGCGTTCAAGGGGCCACGCAGGCAGTCAGGCCAAAAGATGCCATGCGCTGCTTCAGTTGGTCTGCCTAGGGGACAGGAGCCACACTGGGGCAGGGATTCTGTCAGCTCTGCAGGGGCAGGCTCAGAGGTGGTTAACGCCACGACAGCTTCAGCCAGGAATGGTTGTATGCGACAATGGCACCAACCTTCTCTCCACCCTCCGACAGGGACACTTGACCCATTTTCCATGTTTAGCACACGTCCTGAATTTGGTGGTGCAGCGTTTCTTGACCAGGTACCCAGGCTTACAGGAACTTCTGAGGCAAGCCAGAAAAGTCTGTGGCCATTTCCTGCGGTCATAAAATGCCAGTGTCCGGCTGGCTGATATTCAACAGGAATTTAACCTGCCCACCACCCGCCTCATTTGTGTCATGCCCGGGTGGAACTCAACATTGGCAATGTTGCAATGGCTGTACGCACAGCAGAGAGCCATAAATGAGTACCTGTGTGAGTATGGCACCAGGACAGGCTTAGGGGAGCTTGGCATCTTTTCGCCACATCTGTTGCAGAACTCATCCTGCCTTTGCAGAGGGAGCAGAGGATGAAACCTCTTCAGGAGGCCTTGAAGAAAAGTTTGTAATGCCTTTCCAGGCCCTTGGAGGTTACCATTTCCTGGTGCTGGACAACGTGTTTCTGAGGCTTCGTTTGGTCAGAGGAAGAGCAGTGGAGAAGGTGGCTGGCTGACCGATGCCTTTAAACAATTTTTCAGTCCTCAGCGCCAAGGGCTGATAGGTTTAAGCAACCATCGCCAGCATCTGCATTATATGGTGCAGGAATATCTAGGGGCAAGAGCAGACTTGAAAACCTTTCCAACAGAGCATCCACTTGGTTACTGGGTCTTGAGGATGGACCACTGGCCAGAACTTGCTTTATGCAATTAAGCTACTGGCCTGTCCTTCATCCAGTGTGCTTTCTGAATGGACATTAAGTGCTGCTGGAGGGTTTGTAAGGGATCAAAGAGTGCGCCTGTCCACAGACTCTGTGGCTAGGCTCACGTTTATAAAAACAAATCAGTCCTGGATCAGCAGCTATCAACCCCCTGATGCTGATGTAACTGATTGAATTTGCTAGGGACCTTGAAGACTGAATAAGCTGCCTATCCTATTCCTCCTGAATCTTGATGATGCTAGCTTCCAACAATATTTTTGGTTTAGGGCACCACTAACACCCAAGGCCCAATTTTTCTGCCCATTTAACAGGGACATGTCATTTCAATTTTTGAACTAATTTTTAACAGCAGGACCCGTTCCTGTGCCCAACAGGACTAACTGTGAGGGGTTACAGTGCTCTGGCACCACCAACACCCAAGACCCAATTTTTCTGCACCTGTTTGACTGGGGCATGTAATTTAAATTTTTTAAATAAGGCCCAATTTTTCTGCAGAGTATATAGTGCAGTCCGTATAGTATATATACTTCAGTTTAGAGTATATAGTGTGTATATATAATACAGTGCAGGGTAAATAGTGCAGTGTACAGTATATAATATATAGTGTACTGAAGTGGATAAGGGGAACCCTATGACAGAATTAAGAAAGAAAAAACTGCATGGGTTCCCCCAGTCGATACCAGGCCCTTAGGGTCTGGTATAGATTTTAAGGGAAATGCCATGCCAAAATAAAAAAAAGGGTCTGGGATCCCCCCAAAATCCATACCAGGCCCTTTGGGTCTGGCATAGATTTTAAGGGGAACTCCAAACCAAATATTTTTAAAAAATTGGCATGGGGTCCCCCCCAAAATCCATACCAGAAACCTTGCAAGAAGATCTGAACAAATTAATGGGGTGGACAACTACATGGCAAATGAGGTTTAATGTAGAAATGTGTAAAATAAAGCATTTGGGTGGCAAAAACACAAATGCAATCTACTCACTAGGGGGAAACCTTCTGGGGTAATCGAGGATGGAAAAGGACCTGGGGGTCCTAGTAGATGATAGGCTCAGCAATGGCATGTTGCTGCAAGCAAAGCAAACAGAACATTTGCTTGCATTTAAAAGGGGATTAACTCTAGAGATAAAACAATAATTCTCCCACCCTAGAAGATTCTGGTCAGGCCGCACCTGGAGTATGCAGTCCAGTTCTTTTTTTCAACCTCACCTACTATGTAACTATGCGCCATCGGGGGGGGGGGGCGGGGTCATCCGGTTACATCCGGTTACGCCCTTGCCTTAATAACAGCTGTCACAGCGAAAAGACAGCAGTCGGCGGGATGCCTCCCTTGGAGGCGGAGTACTTTTAGTTTTTTTTTTTTTTCAATTTTCCGGGTTTGTTGGGCGGCATGATTGAAGATGGATGTACATTGCAGTACACCCTTTTTTTTTTTACCACTTGCTGCCCACCATATAGCAATGTGTCGGTGGTAAAGTGGTTTAGTTATCCTGATTGGACGTCATATAACGTGTTCAGGATAACAAGCCGGCGCGTGCCCGCTGGGGCATGCAGCGCAGTGATCATAGGTGCTGTGTGTCAGTCTGAAACACCGCAACTCCGATCGTGGTATGGAGCCTCTGACAGAGGCTTCTTACCACGTGATCAGCTGTGACCAATCACAGCTGATCATCTCATGAACCAGGAAGTGTCGGTAAACGGTTTTCCTCGGTTCACACTGACAGGGAGAGCCGAACGGCGGCTCTCCCTGTCAGAGGGGGGTCTGTGCGGATAATCAGCACATTGATTATCAGTGCAGACTCCATCAGATGTGCCCATCCAGCTGCCAATAAGTGCCCATCACCTGCACGCCTGTGCCCCATAATAAATGCCTGCCAGTGCTCATAAAAGTGCCAATCAGTGCCCCATCAGTAATGCCTGTCAGTGCCCTTCAGATGCCACTCAGTCGTGCCTCCTCAGTGCTGCCTATCCAGTGCCAACTATCTGTGCCCATCAGTGCCGCCTATCAGTACCGTCAGTGCCGCCTATCAGTGCCCATCAATGTTTTTTTTTTTCTTTTTCAAAATTGACGGTCTTTTTTTGTTTATAGCGCAAAGAATAAAAAACGCAGAGGAGATCAAATACCACCAAAAGAAAGCTCAATTTGTGGGAAGAAAATGATAAAAATTTAGTTTGGGTACAGTGCTGCATGACCGCACAATTTTTTTGCCTATTCACATGTTCTGGTGCAAACTGAACGGGGGAGTGGTCGTCCATCCCTAGTGGTCAGTGCAATTTGCTCCTCATATTGGTGGTCAGTGTAACCCCCCCTTACATTGCTACTGATCCCGGGAGTCCTAGGAGTTTTTCCTGTCTATTGATGGGTCCTGTCACCTCCCCAGTCCGTGGCATACAGGCAGTGAGGAGATGATGTGCTGTAACCTTTAGCAACCAATCAGTGAGCAGTAATGATGTGCACTAACCTCTTGCAACCAATCATTGAGTGGTAAGGATATGCCACAACCAATCAGTGAGCAGTAACCTCTAGCAACCAATTAGTGAGTGGTAAGGATGTCCAGTCATCTCTAGCAAGCAATCAGTGAGCAGTATTGATGTACAGTAACCTCCAATCAACAAGCCGAAGTCACGTGCTGTAATCTCTAGCAAATAATCAGTGAGCCATAATGTGTTCTGGAACCTCTAGCAGCCAGTCAGTGGGCGGTAGGAATGAGCCAAACACCCCCCAGTTCGGTTCGCGGCAGAACATGCGAACGGACCGAACATTCAAACACCATTAAAGTCTATGGGACCCGAACGTGAAAAAACAAAAGTGCAAATTTTAAAGGCTAATATGCAAGTTTTTGTTTTTTTCGTGAGCAGTGATTTTAATAATGCTTAAAGTGAAAAAATAAAAGTGAAATATTCCTTTTAAATATCGTTCCTGGGGGGTGACTATAGTATGCCTGTAAAGTAGTGCGTTTCCCGTGTTTAGAACAGTCCCTGCACAAAATTACATTTCTAAAGGAATAAAAGTCATTTAAAACTGCTTGCGGCTGTAATGTAATGTCGGGTCCTGGCAATATGGATGAAAATTTATTGAGAAAAACGGCATGGGTTTTACCCCCTCCTCCCCCAGCCCATTACCAGGCCCTTTGGGTCTTGTATGGATATTAAGGGGAACCCTGCACCCAAATTAAAAAAAGAAAAGGCGCCCCAGGACCTATATACCCTGAACAGCAGTATACAGGCGGTCTTAAGTTGAATCTGTACATTTTGTAAGTGTAGCTCCAGCCAAAAAATCAGTTTTTAAGCTTTTTGGATAACATAGGAAAGGGTTATCATCACCCCTGTAACATTTGTTTTGCTGTCTGTGCCCCTGTTCAGAAGATTTCACCTCACTTTCTGTCCCAATAACAATTGGATTTTGAAAATTTGGGGTTATTAGGGAAAAAAGGATTGGTGATAAAGCATCAGTGGAGCACATATTTCAACTGTCATCCCATCACTGACCACATGCTTTTAATTTGCTGTATCCACTGTGAAGATTCATGAACGGCTTTTCAACTTTTTATGGACTTATTTTTATATATACACCCTTTTTTAGTCACAATTGCACATTATTATTTGTCTACTTTTTATTATTATATTTTTTTACTACTTTTTTGATACACTTTGCTATCGTGTTTCTTTGATTGTTGAATAATTTGTTTCAAGAGCCATGACATAGATATTTAGCACTGGGACTCTTTGTACCTACATTTTTTCTTCACCATTTTAATGAATTTTTATTTATGTTTTGATGCACTCACTTTTGATCTTACTGTGATTTATTTCACTGTTTGCTTTTTATGGTTTTGCGCGAAATCATTTTGTACATGCACTTTAATTATTGGTTGATTTGTGAACACCACTATATTTTGCAGCATCTCTTTATTCCCACTTTTTAGTAGCGCAGAGGTCCCTGTATTGTATTAAAGCATCAGTGGAGACACCTTTTTCACATATTAACACTTACAGGAGAGAATTTCCCTTCCTAGGGGTAGATTTCCTCTCAGTTCCTGTTGTCTCCCTCCATTTGTAAGTAGGAGTCGTTTGTAAGTCAGATGTTTGAAAGTAGGGGACTGCCTGTATATACTATACGGCCTACCCTATATACTCTGCAGAAAATTGGGCCTTAGGTGTTGGTGGTACCAGAACACTGTAAGCCCTCACAGTTACTCTTGGTGGGTTCTGGTACGGGCCCTGCTGTGAAATATTAGAGCAAAAATTGTAATTACATGCCCCTGTTGAACAGGGGCAGAAAAATTGGGTCTTAGGCACACTGTAACCCCTCACAGATTTTGTTGTTGAGCGCAGGAACGAGCCCTGCTGTGAAATATTAGAGCAAATATTGTAATTACACGCCCCTGTTAAACAGGGGCAGAAAAATTGGGCCTTTGGCGGTGGTGGTGGTGGTGGTGGCACAACACTGTAAAGCCTCACAGATACTCTTGCTGTGCGCAGGAACAGGCCCTGCTGTGAAATATTAGAGCAAATATTGTAATTACATGTTAAACAGGGGCAGAAAAATTGGGCCTTAGGCACTGGTAGTGGTGTCACAACACTGCAACCCCTCACAGATACTCTAGTTGAGCGCAGGAACAGGCCCTGTTGTTAAATATTTGATCAAAAATTGTAATTACATGCCCCTGTTAAACAGGGGCAGAAAAATTGGGCCTTAGGCACTGGTGGTGGTGCCACAACACTGCAACCCCTCACAGATACTCTAGTTGAGCGCAAGAATGAGCCCTGCTGCAAAATATTACAGCAAAAATTGTAATTACACGCCTCTGTTAAACAGGGGCAGAAAAATTTGGCCTTAGGCACTGGTGGTGGTGCCCTGAAACAAATGTTCTTATAAGCTATCAACATGAACATTGAGGAGGAATAGGATAATCACTCAGCATAACAGGATAGTCACTCAGCATAGGCAGTCTTCAAGGGATCTCACATTCATAGAAAAATTAATCGATTACATCAGCGTCAGGTGCTTGGTAGCTGGTGATCCAAGACTGATTAATTTTTATGAAGATGAGCTGATCAACTGAGTCTGTGGACAGGCGTACTCTGTGATTGGTTACAAAGCCTCCAGCAGCACTGAATGTGCGCTCAGAAAGAACGCTGGATGCAGCGCTTCTTCGGTGACTGACCGAAGCCTCAGCAACACGTTGTCCAGGAGAACCAGGAATTGGAACCTCCTAGGCTCTGGAAACGAATTGCACAAACCTTTCTGCAAGGCCTCCCGAAGATACTTCATCCTCTTCTCAGGCTGGATAAGTTCCACAACCTTATCCTTGTAACGTGGATCAAGAAGGGTTGCCAGCCAGTAATGATCCCTCTCCTTGATACCACAAATCTGAGGGTCCTTTTACAGGCTTTGCAGGATCAGGGAGGCCATGCAGCGAAGGTTTGCTGAGGCATTCGATTCGGAGTCCTCTGGGTCACTAAGGATGACATGATCCACAGCCACCTCCTCCCAGCCACGCACAAGTCCATGGGTTTCTGGGGACTGAAAACAATCCCTTGAAGACTGCTGATGCTGAGTGCTAGGCTCCACCTCCATGCTGACACAATCCTCATCCTCCTCCTGTGTGATCGGCGGGCCCGCAGGCATACTATCTGGATAAAGGGGGCCTTGAGAGGTAAGGAAGTCCTCCTCTTCCTCCCTCTGTTCTGCCTCAAGTACCCTATCCATTATTCCACAAAGCATGTGCTCCAACAGGAAGACAAGAGGGACAGCATTACTGATGCATGCACTGTCACTGCTCACCATCCTCGTGGCCTCCTCAAATGGTGACAGGACAGTGCATGCATCGTTGATCAGTAGCCACTGGCGTGGCAAAAAAAGCCAAGCTCCCCTGACCCTGTCCTGGTGCCATACTCACACAGGTACTCATTGATGGCCCTCTGCTGCATGTGCAGCCACTGCAGCATTGCCAACGTTGAGTTCCACCTGGTGGGCATGTCACAAATGAGGCGGTTCTTGGGCAGGTTGCATTCCTTTTGAAGGTCAGCCCAGCCGAGCACTGGCATTATATGACCGGCAGAAATGCCCACAGACTTTCCTGGCCTGCCTCAGGAGATCCTGTAAGCCCGGGTACCTGCACAAGAACTGCTGCACCACCAAATTAAGGACATGAGCCAAACAGGGAACATGGGTCAAGTGTCCCTGTCGGAGGGTGGAGAGGAGGTTGGTGCCATTGTCGCAAACCACCATTCCTGGCTGAAGCTGGTGTGGCGTCAACCATCCCCTGCAGAGCTGACAGAATCTCTGCCCCAGTGTGGCTCCTGTCCCCTAAGCAGACCAACTCAAGCACCGCATGGCATCTTTTTGCCTGAGTGCATGCGTAGCCCCTTAAACGCCTACAGAGCACTGCTGGTTCCGAGGACAAATCAGCAGAGGAAGAGGCCATAGAGGAAGAAGAAGAGGAGGAGGTGGAGGAGAGAGGTGTGGCAGAATCACCACTACTAGCATTTTGGAGGCATGGTGGCGGAACAAGCTCCAACAATACTGCACCCTTTCCTGCATCCTTCCCAGCTGCCAGCAGAGTTACCCAGAGCGCTGTGAAAGAAAGGTAACGTCCCTGTCCATGCCTGCTGGACCATGAGTCAGGGGTAATATGCACCTTACCGCTGACCGCCCTGTCCAATGAGGCCAAGACATTGCCTTCCACATGCCGGTAGAGAGGCGGAATGGCCTTCCGTGAAAAGAAATGGCGTTTGGGTACCTGCCACTGAGGTACCGCACATTCCACAAATTCACGAAAGGGGGCAGAGTCTACCAGCTAAAATGGCAGCAGTTGGAGTGCTAGCAATTTAGCCACTGAGCATGTGGATGGCTGGGACCAAATTTCTTTCGACGGTTTAGCAACTGGAGTAGGGAAATTTGCCTGCTACAATTGCATGTTGATGTAGCAATAGCAGATTGCCCGCAAGTATGTGGCACACCTAATTCTACACCTTCATTCCTCTCAGTGCAGGTTTCTGAGAGGACTAAAAGGTATAGTGGGGTTGGAGATACCAGCTGATGAGGAGCAAGGAGAGGTCCGCCTTGTTCTTTGGTGTAGGTCTTTTAAGTACTAGTAGTTTTTTTTCTCATTAATGTAAACACAGCACCCCATATTGACAGAAAAACATAGAATTGTTGACAATTTTGCAGATTTATTAAAAAAGAAAAACTGAAATATCACATGGTCCTAAGTATTCAGACCCTTTGCTCAGTATTTAGTAGAAGCACCCTTTTGATCTAATACAGCCATGAGTCTTTTTGGGAAAGATGCAACACGTTTTTCACACCTGGATTTGGGGATCCTCTGCCATTCCTCCTTGCAGATCCTCTCCAGTTCTGTCAGGTTGGATGGTAAACAATGGTGGACAGCCATTTTTAGGTCTCTCCAGAGATGCTCAATTGGGTTTAAGTCAGGGCTCTGGCTGGGTCATTCAAGAACAGTCAGAGTTGTTGTGAAGCCACTCCTTCATTATTTTAGCTGTGTGCTTAGGGTCATTGTCTTGTTGGAAGGTAAACCTTTGGCCCAGTGTGAGGTCCTGAGCACTCTGGATAGGGTTTTCGTCCAGGATATCCCTGTACTTGGCCGCATTCATCTGTCCCTCGATTGCAACCAGTCGTCCTGTCCCTGCAGCTGAAAAACACCCCCACAGCATGATGCTGCCACCACCATGCTTCACCGTTGGGACTGTATTGGACAGGTGATGAGCAGTGCCTGTTTTTCTCCACACATACCGCTTAGAATTAAGGCCAAAAAGTTCTATCTTGGTCTCATCAGACCAAAGAATCTTATTTCTCACCATCTTATAGTCCTTCAGGTGTTTTTTAGCAAACTCCACGCAGGCTTTCATGTGTCTTGCACTGAGGAGAGGCTTCCGTCGGGCCACTCTGCCATAAAGCCCCGACTGGTGGAGGGCTGCAGTGATGGTTGACTCTCTACAACTTTCTCCCATCTCCCGACTGCATCTCTGGAGCTCAGCCACAGTGATCTTTGGGTTCTTCTTTACCTCTCTCACCAAGGCTCTTCTCCCCCGATAGCTCAGTTTGGCTGGACGGCCAGCTCTAGGAAGGGTTCTGGTCATCCCATCTTCCATTTAAGGATTACGGAGGCCACTGTGCTCTTAGGAACCTTAAGTGCAGCAGAAATTTTTGGTGACCTTGGCCAGATCTGTGCCTTGCCACAATTCTGTCTCTGAGCTCTTCAGGCAGTTCCTTTGACCTCATGATTCTCATTTGCTCTGACATGCACTGTGAGCTGTAAGGTGTTATATAGACAGGTGTGTGGCTTTCGTAATCAAGTCCAATCAGTATAATCAAACACAGTTGGCCTCAAATGAAGGTGTAGAACCATTGCAAGGATGATCAGAAGAAATGGACAGCACCTGAGTTAAATATATGAGTGTCACAGCAAAGGGTCTGAATACTTAGGACCGTGTGATATTTCAGTTTTTCTTTTTTAATAAATCTGCAAAAATGTCAACAATTCTGTGTTTTTCTGTCAATATGGGGTGCTGTGTGTACAATAATGAGGAAAAAAATTAACTTAAATGAATGCTGCTGCCAGACTCATCCACCTTACAAACTGCTCAGTGTCTGCTACCCCTCTCTGCCAATCCCTCCATTGGCTGCCACTCGCCCAACTAATTAAATTCAAAATACTAACAATAAGTTACAAAGCCATCCACAACTCTGCCCCCAGCTACATTACTAGCCTAGTCTAAAAATACCAACCTAATCACCCTCTCCGTTCCTCCCAGGACCTCCTGCTCTCTAGCTCCCTCATCACCTCCTCCCATATCCGCCTCCAGGACTTCTCCCGAGCCTCGCCCATCCTCTGGAATTCCCTACCCCAATCTGTCAGACTGTCTCCAAATGTATCCACTTTTAGGCGATCCCTGAAAACTTTCCTCTTCAGAGAAGCCTATCCTGCCTCCATCTAACAACAGCACTATTTTCTCCATTAGCTCATCCCCCACAGCTATTACCCTTTTGTATAACTCGACCCTCCCTCCTAGATTGTAAGCTCTAACGAGCAGGGCCCTCCTTTATTGAATTGTATTGTACTTGTACTGTCCTCCCTAATGTTGTAAAGCGCTGTGTAAACTGTTGGCGCTATATAAATCCTGTATAATAATAATAATAATAATAAATGAGTTTAGCAAATGGCTGCAATATAACAAAGAGTGAAAGATTTAAGGGGGTCTGAATACTTTCCGTCCCCACTGTATATACTAAGTACACTGCAGCTAACTGAATCACCTGCCTGCTCAATCTAAATGAAATGACACGCTCTCGGTCAACGCCAGCAACACACTACATAGGGCTGACGTGCAGGCAGCCTTATATAGTGTGGGGCGTGGACTTAACCCTGCCTTTGGCCAATTATGGCTCTCTTTGCTGACGGCGCTGTGATTGGCCAAAGCATGCAGGTCATAGTGCATGTTTGGCCAATCATCAGACAGCGATGTCGCAGTGCATTATGGGGTGTGACGCGCTGCACGAATTTGGTGCGAACGCCCCATAATGTTCGTATTTCAACGAACGATCGAACAGCCAATGTTCGAGTCGAACTCATGTTCAACCCGAACATAAAGCTCATCCCTAGTGGGCGGCAATGATACAATGTAACCTCTGGCAGCCAATAGCAATCGCTGCCTAATCTGATTCAGTAAACTGATTTTGAGTCTAGCTAGTATTTATTGTATGTCTCAGAGCAGGTGGAGAGTGAAATTACATGGAAGGGGGCCCAAGAAAATGTTTGCCCAGGGTCCAATCGATATAAAGACGGCCCTGAATAAGTCAATTTATATACTGTATGTACATGTCTGGATACTAAAGACTCTCACCAGTCTCAGTTTAATCATCATTTTGGTATGCAAGGCAGACATTTCTGCAGTAACAGATTTTACAAACCTTTTTGTATACTGTATGTGATACATCTCAACCACTACAGAAAAGTCCAGCATCAAATGTCAGGTCATATAGAGATGCTAGTTGCCGACTTTAGAAACCGGTCTCCCTAGAAGGACATCACCAGAGGGAATGGATGCCACTAAAGGCTCCGGCAATCTCTCAAGTGTCACTATGACATTTATCCCTGTCTTCAATGTGCAAGAGCTCAGTAAGTTTAGGACAAGGATCTCAGATAGCAGTTTCTGGTGACAACTTTAGGAAAAGGATGAGTTTTATTTATTATGCTAGGTTTATTTAACAGACTGAAATTTGTTTCTAGAGGTCGGCAAACAACCTAAAAATACAGTTCTTTGACAATTCATATACATGTCATTATCCAAACTGTTTTGAAACCAGATTTCCCTATACTGTATATTACATGTATCACAGAAAAAAGGAATCATGCCCCAAATAATTGTATGCTCAGAGTACATGATATGGCAGAAGAAAGCAGTTATCACCATTTCATTTGATGAATTCCAATTTATCTTGAAGTCAGTTTAAATCCTTACTTCTGGATATGATTCTCATTGATTTGTACCCTCCTAGTTAACACTTTGAAACATCCACATCACATAATGGGGCAATATTACAATTCATATTTTAAATATTCATTTATTAATAAGCCACTGTTTTGTTTGCTCTAGACTTCTGAAAAGCTGTATCTGCCTTAGCCCCCCAGCCCCCCCCCCTTCTATTTATTCAAAGTTACAAATGCTTCATGAAATACTTCATAGTAATAACTTTGTATGGTGGCCTGCACAATAAAAAGCAAACTGAATGAAATGAAAGGTCCTCTTTACAAGGGCAGGTGACCAGTGGGTGTTTGGGACTTATCCTTTCCAGCTGATAACTTGTGAAATAGGCATGTAGGTGGGTCCAGTTAAAGAATATGTAAACCCAACATTTCATATTCCTGATATGTGCCTGCTATACAAAGTACTTGTATAAAAAAGTATCCTATTCTCTTTGTATTGCTTCCTTTGTGTGAAATCCCTGGTGTTCCTGCCAGTCGCTCTGCTTTCCTATGAAAAACTGACCACACTAGGCATTATAGCACAGCGTGGTCAGCGCTCTAGATATGCTGGGAACTCAGGATGATCTCCTTCAATGATCAGACTTGTCCTGACACTGCCTCTGCACAGCCTTACAGTGGGAAGTTTAGTGTGCTGTTGTTTCTCCTCCCCCAGCTCGTATGCAGCTAGAACAGAGGGTATGTGATTACTTACAAAAAAGGGGTAAAAAGTGTTTTGTTTTTTATATCTATACGCAAATGTTTTGCCTTTCATTTCTATTTTAAACTGAATGAGTTTTTTTACAAGGTGAGGGTTTACATACACTTTAATTGCTACAAGAAATAGTATAAAATTACACAGAGATCAATGCACAATTATTATTTGGATAAGTTGAAGTAACAAATAACACATAGAAGACAATGGCAAGGTGCTCACTTCACAGTTCCAAGCAGTATGGCAACGGAGCCTTAATGTCATAAAGAAACTAGGGGACAATAGCTCTTAACAATGTTGGCAGTACTTTAACTCTGCACTTGAGAGAACACTTTGATAGGCTTACGTCACCGGTGCAGCATCTGATGAAGGGGGTGGTTGATCGGCAGAACAGCGGTGCAGGTGCCTAAACTGATAGAAAGGTCCTTATCTCAACTGCCTAGAGTTCCCAGATAGCGGAGCCAGGTGTGGTATCCCTGCACTATCCCTCCGTGACCAAAACTTCTCTTAATTACACTGTCCTTAGATAGCAGGGATACTGTCATTACACTATCCACTTCACAAATGCACACCAACCACAGTGGGACAGTGCTTATTAGCATTTCCCTCAAGATGGCCGCGGAGGTCAATCTTACCTTCTGTGTTACTCCCATTTAACCCTGTCTCTATCTTCATAATATCCTCTGTGTTCACCCCCATTTCACCCCATATCTGCCTTTATCCTCAGGAAGAGTTCCCCCAAGGGGCTTTAAAGCAGCAATATAGTGAAAATCAAAACATATATGTTTGATAAAAGTACTTTATTAACAAAGTGAGATTCAAATTGGTGTTTGAATTAAAATATGAGCTCTGGTTATCAAAACGATACAAATTCACAGTGTAGCAGTGGACATAATACAAAGGTAATTGTTGCATTACACATATGTCAGCCATATTGAAACCCAGCGTGTTTCGACCTGTACAATCGTGGTCTTCTTCAGCGGATTAATTTGCTCTGGGAAAATACATCAGACAGCTCAGAACATAAGACATTACATCATATATTTACTTCAATGTGTATCTCAATAATATATTTACCACTGGAAGATAGAATATAGAATCTCATAACCAGAAATTTAAAATTGCATTGATTGATCCAAAGGACTCCATGCTCAGTCCTTGCCCTCCCAGGAGAGGACACCAGCCCAGAGATGCACCACACTTGTGACTGCTTTTATCCTTTCTTCTGTGTTCATCTGTATTTCTTCTTTCTTCTGTGTTCACCATATCTTACCCTGTATCTGTATTCATCCCACCTTCTGTATTCTCTACTACATTCAATCTTCTTCTTAACCCCATTTTCTGTGTTCACCCTCTAGGCAGGTGCCTACAGAAGGGTTAACATTTCTTTCTATGCTCACTCATGTTCTGCAGTTCTCTGGGTCACATCTGTTCTCCTTCCTGTGAAACTGGATGCCGTTTATTGATCACCAAAATGGCATCAAAGGACACCAACACACAATTCTTGTAGACGCATTTCACACAGTACAATTGTGCTTAATCAGTGAAACTGTTACAATGTTGATGCATAGTGGATCTGGGGAATTGATTGGCTAGTTTTTCCCTCCAATTTTCGCCTTTTGTATTTTTAACCTTTCCTATTTATTCTTGTGTTATTAAAAATGTTTGCATTTTCTCCAGTCTAATTCTGCTCTCGGTCTGACATTAGGATTGTTGCAGCCGAATACCGCTGCTGAATGCTACTTCCTATTAGTGTCGTCAGACCCTGCATTTTTCCTCCAGAATGGGAATGCGCAAGCATCCTCATTTATGAGAGAGTTTCAAAATTGTAAACAGCTCCCCAACAGAATCACATCCAGTAGTGACACAAGCTTTGAAAAGGTAGACACATCCACTGGCCTCTCAGTGTTCCGATGTGCATAGAATTTGCAGTTATATGACCCTGTGATAAACATATGAAAACATTTCATTTGGATAGTTAAAAAAGAAGAGAGATTTATACCACCATTACATGCCAGTGGTCAATTTCACATATTAAGGCTTTTCTACTATTTTAATTTACACACTTAAAAGTATTTAAATTTTATGTGTCCACCTTCACAGTTTGTGCTTTAACTTCTAAGTCTTTTGTCTTCCATTCATTACACTTTTAAACCACAAAATGCAAGTCCATTGCTATGTATTATATAACATATGGAAAGAGTATGTAACGAGAGCCATGAATTTTTTTTTCTCTCTCTAAACTGGGTTTGTGTCCTTTCTGATATTTTTTCCAACAACGTTGCCAAACATATGTGTTTCATTTTACTTTCGAGCCATACTGAAAACTTATAATTGCAGACTGCTGTGAAATTCTTTTTAGATGCATGATACTACTAGTATAAGAAATCAAGACAAAAACTGAAAGAAGCAAAACCAACTAATCACACCCACCAAAACTAATAAAATTATTAAAACAATAAAAACAGGTAGGTATCTGCGCTACTGAAAAAGGTACTAATATTGGAAGAGGAAAGCAGCCAGCACTATTTGTTGATAAGCAAATTTAACCACTACCGGACTGCCCACCGTCGTTATACGTCAGTATTTTGAAGAGGAATATCATTGTTATGGCAGCAGCTAGCTGTCATATCCTCTTCTTCAGCGGGCGGTTCACTTTCAGGTAAAAGTGGTCTCTGCGGTGTATTAGCCGCAAGATCACTTTTATCGGCAGCGGAAGAGGGCCCCCCCCTCCCGGTGCGATCGGATGTTTTCCCTAGCCTGACATGGAGACAAGTGAGGGGATGATGGCCCTCACCCTTCTCCATATCATTACAGGTAGCGACGTCCAAAAGTCAATTCCGCCCATAGCTCTTAAAGGGCCATTTTTTTTAGTAATTTTTTAAATGACAACGTTTTTTGATTTTTTTGATTTTTATTGCATTTTAGTGTAAATATGAGATCTGAGGTCTTTTTGACCCCAAAGCTCATATTTAAGAGGTCCTGTCATGCTTTTTTTCTATTACAAGGGATGTTGACTGCTGGAAGTTTACTGCTTTGTTGCTACGTGGGACAAGTGAATGGATGCAAGCTTTGAAGTGCGTTTTAACCATCTATTTACTGGTAAATGACAAGTACAGATGTGATCCCTTGGGAAGTTATTAATCAATGCCTATTACTTGCTGATATCTGGTAAGCAGATTTGATTCTCACGTGGTGTGGTGTGCTTCCCTATACACACTAATACCTGGTGAAGGGATTATCATCTTTTCCTCTTTTAATACTTCAAAGACTGTTGCTTTTTATTAGCGCCGCATGTGGACTTATTATTTTATAATATATTTTAACCACCCGGCCCCTTACGCAGTGCCAATGACAGCTGATCACATGATTTAAACAGATAAACAGGTAATCAGCTTTTTTTCTGTCAGTGTGAGCAGAAAAAAAAAGTTGATCACCGATTTTCTGTCAAAGGGACATCGTTTCCGAACAGTAAGAGCCACCGCCGCCTTCCAGTGCCTACCAATGCCACCTGCCAGTGGATATCAGTGCCGCTAAGCAGTGTCCACCAACACCACCTACCAGTGCCACCTATCAATGCCCACCAGTGCCACCTATCAATGCCCACCAGTGTCACCTATCAATGCCCATCAGTGCTGCCAATCAGTGCCCATCAGTGACTCCTCATCAATGCCACCTATAGGTGCTGCCTATCAGTGTCACCTACCAGTGTCCATCAGTGCCACCTTTCAGTGCCACCCATCAGTGCCAACTCTCAGTGCCACCTATCAGTGCCCATTAGTGCAGCCTCATCAGCGCACATCAATGAAGGAGAAAAATGACCTGTGTGCAAAATTTTATAAAACTCTTATTTTTTTTTTTTTCAAGATTTTCTGGCTTTTTTTTTTTTTTTTTTTTTTTTAGCAAGAAATCAATAGCCCAGCAGTGATTAAATACCACAAAAAGAAAGCTCTATTTGTGGGAAAAAATGATAAAACTTTCATTTGGGTAGAGTGTTGCATAACTGCGCAATTGTCATTAAAGAGTGACAGCTCTGAAAGCTGAAAATTGGCCTGGGCAGGAAGGGGGTTTAAGTGCCCAGTAAGCAAGTGGTTAAAGGTATTTTAAAAAGCAAACAGGGTAAGGACTCGGTATCAGCCTCTTGCAATCCCCCATATAGCAGCAGAGGGGAAGGGGCAGTACCTAATACCAATCAGTTGTGCAGCAGCTGAGCTAAAAGGAAACATTCAGACAGGAGGAGAGATCACAGTGAACTTGAGTATAACTCATCACTGTGCTGTTGTGTCTTCACTGTCTAGTAACAGGTTGAGCGCAGATAACGGACCAGGGTGTATTCCTGAAATGCAGTAAAAAAAGTTAGGCTACATGCATTGAGCAAGAAGGGTGGGCCTCAAAGCCCATGCAGCACACAAATGTGTCTATGGCGGCTGAGGTTTCTTTGCTGTGAACACACTTTCAGTACAGTGACCAAGCTGTCAGCTCCCATTTTCTAGTTATAATTGGGAGCCGGCGGGTCAAGCTCACGACAAAGTGACTACAGTGACTGTAGATTTTACATCACCTTTTCTGTTGTCCAAGACATGAGATGAGGGAGTCTGGTGTCACTTATGCAGAATGTCACTGACATAAGTTTTCATTCTTCCATGCTCTTTGTAAAAATTTGAACAAAGAGTTTCTGGCTGGAGTTGAGCCTTCAGAGAGTGGGATTGTGTTATTTTGAAGGTAAAATGCAGCCAATGGCATGGAATGTATTTGGTCTATCAGTCCGAAAATAGCTTTTCCAAAGCTTTTACCTTTAACAGAAATTCTCTTCATTACTTTCAAAAGAGCCAACTTCCCTAAACTACAAACCTTGCTAAAAGGCATAAATTGGGATAAAATATTAGAAACAAAGAATACGGAGGAGAGATGGGTTTGCTTTAAGAGCATATTAAATAAGGGCATTAGCCAATGTATCCCATTGGGTAATAAATTTAAAAGAGCGAACAAACATCCTGGATGGCTTAACTCCAATGTAAAAATGCATATAAAAGCAAAGGAGAAGGCCTTCAAAAAATACAAGGTTGAGGGATCATCCTCAGCATTCAGAATTTATAAAGAATGCAATAAGAAATGTAAGGGTGCAATTAGGACGGCTAAGATAGAACATGAAAGACACATAGCGGAGGAGAGCAAAAAAAATCCCAAGAAATTCTTTAAGTATGTAAACAGTAAAAAAGGGAGGACAGACCATATTGGCCCCATAAAGAATGAGGAAGGACATCTGGTTACAAAGGATGGGGAGATGGCAAAGGTATTGAATTTATTCTTCTCCTCAGTCTTCACGAGTGAATCGGGGGGCTTCAGTAACCAAAACTGCAGTGTTTATCCTCATGACACAACACAGGAAGCACCTCCATGGTTAACAGAGGACGGAATTAAAATTAGACTTGAGAAACTTAACATTAATAAATCACCGGGACCAGATGGCTTGCATCCGAGGGTACTTAGGGAACTCAGTCAGGTGATTGCCAGACCGTTGTTCCTAATTTTTACAGACAGTCTATTGACTGGAATGGTACCAGCTGATTGGAGAAAAGCCAATGTAGCACCAATATTTAAAAAGGGCCCAAAAAACATCCCAGAGAATTACAGACCAGTTAGCCTAACATAATTAGTATGTAAACTCTTGGAGGGGATGATAAGGGACTATATACAAGATTTTAGTAATAAGAATGGTATCATTAGCAGTAATCAGCATGGATTCATGAAGAATCGTTCTTGCCAAACCAATCTATTAACCTTCTATGAGGAGGTGAGTTGCCATCTAGATAAAGGAAGGCCCGTAGACGTGGTGTATCTGGATTTTGCAAAAGCATTTGACACAGTTCCCCATAAACGTTTACTGTACAAAATAAGGTGCGTTGGCATGGACCATAGGGTGAGTACATGGATTGAAAACTGGCTACAAGGGCGTGTTCAGAGGGTGGTGATAAATGGGGAGTACTCAGAATGGTCAGGGGTGGGTAGTGGGGTTCCCCAGGGTTCTGTCCTGGGACCAATCCTATTTAATTTGTTCATAAATGACCTGGAGGATGGGATAAACAGTTCAATCTCTGTATTTGCAGACGGTACTAAGCTAAGCAGGGCAATAACTTCTCCGCAGGATGTGGAAATCTTGCAAAAAGACCTGAACAAATTAATGGGGTGGGCGACTACATGGCAAATGAGGTTCAATGTAGAAAAATGTAAAATAATGCATTTGGGTGGCAAAAATATGAATGCAATCTATACACTGGGGGGAGAACCTCTGGGGGAATCTAGGATGGAAAAGGACCTGGGGGTCCTAGTAGATGATAGGCTCAGCAATGGCATGCAATGCCAAGCTGCTGCTAATAAAGCAAACAGAATATTGGCATGCATTAAAAGGGGGATCAACTCCAGAGATAAAACGATAATTCTCCCGCTCTACAAGACTCTGGTCCGGCCGCACCTGGAGTATGCTGTCCAGTTCTGGGCACCAGTCCTCAGGAGGGATGTACTGGAAATGGAGCGAGTACAAAGAAGGGCAACAAAGCTAATAAAGGGTCTGGAGGATCTTAGTTATGAGGAAAGGTTGCGAGCACTGAACTTATTCTCTCTGGAGAAGAGACGCTTGAGAGGGGATATGATTTCAATTTACAAATACTGTACTGGTGACCCCACAATAGGGATAAAACTTTTTCGCGGAAGAGAGTTTAATAAGACTCGTGGCCACTCATTACAATTAGAAGAAAAGAGGTTTAACCTTAAACTACGTAGAGGGTTCTTTACTGTAAGAGCGGCAAGGATGTGGAATTCCCTTCCACAGGCGGTGGTCTCAGCGGGGAGCATTGATAGCTTCAAGAAACTATTAGATAATCACCTGAATGACCGCAACATACAGGGATATGTAATGTAATACTGACACATAATCACACACATAGGTTGGACTTGATGGACTTGTGTCTTTTTTCAACCTCACCTACTATGTAACTATGTAACTATGTAACTTTGTTCCTGCCTAGATATATGGCTGCAGTGTGGTAATACAGGCACTGGTCTGAGCAGTGGGGCTCAGGAAAACACATTGACCAACACTAACACAGCTATAGATATAGGGTTGCTGGAATGAGAGATGGGGTGTCAATGACTGCACTTTTCTTTAATATACAGTATCCATAGGCATTCAACAAGAAGAGCTGTCAATCTGCAAGTGACTTTAATTACAAAGGGTATTGGAATTTAAAGGTAATAATTATATTTTGCAAAATACCTGGACATCATAAATGTTCTTTAATAGGAAGGCGAGACATTAGTGTAGCGTAGCATCCTTCTATATACAGTAGGTGCTAGGATTAGGTAGATTTAGTACTGGAGCTGTATTTGTGTTGCTAGGTAAATTTAGCTTATCTCACTTTAACCGGTATGGCTATAATTGCGGTGTTAGTTATATTTAGTTGTTCTCACTGTAATCATTGCAGCTGCATATGATTCCTTAGAAGTGCTCAGTGTTTCATCTGCAGCTAGTTTGGCTGCTTCCTCTGCTTTCAAGTGAACAGGAGAATTCTCTGGAATATAGGTGTGGGGCTATACAAATAGCAGTATGAATATTTATACAGCCTTGGCCAATCCAAGGGAGGGTGACCCTGAAGGCTGCTTATAGTCTGTATAAATACTCTAAGACACAGAGCTGCTGGGAACACAGCCCAGAGAGCTTTCTGCCCTTCAGGGCAGCGCTGCATTGTGCTTTCTGTTTTTGAGGCCTCAACTGGGCTAGCTGAGGGGCTTGGGTGCTGAAGCTACAGAGAGCTGACTGAAGGGTTGTGGTCTAAAGATCTAATATGTTATCACAGGAGAAAGGCGTTGCATGGAAGTTGGAAGGACATTTTGTGGGTACAGACTGCTGTGAGAGATCTTAATGACTTTTTGGCTGCTGTCACCCCTCTTGCGCTAGAGAGTCAGTTGTGTGTTTGTTTTAAGGGGACATTTGCTGGTATCCTGAAGAGCTCAGTCTATCTAGTTCTTTGTGAAGGCACTCTGTTCTTGCTCTAAAAAAGAAGCTTTTGTGCTTTAAACCACTTGCCAACCGGGCCATAGCCAAATGATGGCCACAGCGTGGCCAGCTAATTCTGGGAGGGTGTACAATGACGTCCTTCTGTGAACTAGCTTCTCCTGCGCCCCTTGGGGCATGCACCTTGCAGTATCCGTGACTGGGTTCTCGGGGTCAGAGATGGGGTAAAGGGCCAATCCCAGCGGCCCTTTACCATGTAATCACTCCAACCAATAATGGAGCGATCACTGTCAACAAACCAATGTCATGTCCGGTTCTCTCCTCTCCTCACACCGATTGTATGAGGAGAGGAGGGAGAAGCTGCAGTGTGAGGCTGCTTGTGTTTTTTTAAATTTTTTATTCCTAAGGGCCCAGCAGTGCCACATCAGTGCCCAGCAGTGCCACATCTGTGCCACATCAGTGCCCAGCAGTGCCACATCTGTGCCCCAGCAGTGCCCCATCAGTGCCCAGCAGTGCCACATCAGTGCACATCTGTGCCACATAAGTGCCCAGCAGTTCTCTACAGTGTACCATAAGTGCACATCTGTGCCTCTTCAGTGCCCTACAGTGCCCCATCAGTGCCACATCTGTGACCCTAAATGACCTACAGTGCCACATCTGTGCTACATCAGTGCCACTAACATGCCCATCAGAGCCAATACAGTGCCCATCAGTCACAGTGCCACAGGCCCAATAACTACAAGGGTTAAAGCCAGAGGTTAAGGATGCCACTGCAAGAACCTTGCAGCAGAAAGCCACATCAGCAGAGGATTGAACATGCGCCTGGTAAAACTTTGAAAATGTATGAACAGAAGACAAGGTGGAAGCCTTACAGAGTTAGGGAAAAGGAAAGAGAGGAAAGAGAGGGATAGTAGGCGCAAAGGCAAATTCTCTATATTCAGCCAACAATAAATGATGATAAAATTAAAATAAATTTAGGGAGTAGCCCTGTATTGGGTAGATTAAAATCATCAGTCCTTCTGCACTTAGAGGAGCCTCTCCTCTCCGTTTTTAGTTTACAGAGTTGGGTGACAGAGGGTTGGTGCCAAAAGCCCAGGATGCTCCGACAGATCTGGTGGAGTGTGTGCATAGTGAGCACAGGTGGAGGTGTATCCTTTGGAACATATGCTCTAGTGCAGGGCTCAAAATTTCAAGTCCTGAGCTACTACCTGTGTCCATCAATGCAGCCTACCTGTGTCCATCAATGCAGCCTACCCGTGTTCATCAATGCAGCCTACCTGTGCCCATCAATGCAGTCTACCTGTGCCCATCAATGCAGCCTACCTGTGTCCATTAATGCAGCCTACCTGTGTCCATCAATGCAGCCTACCCGTGTCCACCAATGCAGCCTACCCGTGTCCATCAATGCAGCCTACACGTGTCCACCAATGCAGCCTACCCGTGTCCACCAATGCAGCCTACCCGTGTCCACCAATGCAGCCTACCCGTGTCCACCAATGCAGCCTACCCGTGTACACTAATGCAGCCTACCCGTGTCCACCAATGCAGCCTACCCGTCTCCACCAATGCAGCCTACCCGTCTCCACCAATGCAGCCTACCCGTGTACACTAATGCAGCCTACCTGTGTCCACCAATGCAGCCTACCCGTGTACACTAATGCAGCCTACCTGTGTCCACCAATGCAGCCTACTCGTGTACACTAATGCAGCCTACCTGTGTCCACCAATGCAGCCTATCTGTGCAGGGGAAGTGAGAGGAGAGGAAGAAGTTTGCCGGCCGGATCATCAGAGCGCCGAACATCGCTGTAACAGTTTTCATTTGAATAGCTGAGTGTTCCCACCACTCGCCGTCACATACAGCCCCTCCTCCTGGCCCAGGTACTTTGATACACATCACACATCCCGGCATTGGAAGGGTGATCAGTCTATCAAGGTACCTGGGCCAGGAGTAGGGGCTGTGTGTGACAGCCAGTGCAGGGAACACTCGGCAATTCTAATGAAAGCTGTTACAGCGAAGTTCCTCTGCGCTCTTATGATCCAGCTGCCTGTTCTCCTCTCTCTTGCCTGGGGTGATTGCTGGGAGAACGGCTCCCATTCAGCCCCGCCTGCGGGCGGTGCTCGCCCCCCCCCCCCCCGCTCCCAGGTAGCTCACGCTCGCCAGCCCTCATTTTCCACAAAATGCGATTAGGAGAGTGGAAAATTTGAGGGCTGCTCCAGTGATCAAATTCCGCCATCTAGTAATGGTGGATTTTGAAGTGGGCTGCCTCTTGTATGGACTTGAGGAGAGGACAGATAGGGAATCTGTTTATCCAATAAAAGCAGAGGGACTTCCTTTGGATTCTTAGGTGCAGGCACAAGGGCAAAACAGTGTTCTCATTGAGATGGAACACTGAAACCACATTTGGAAGGAAGGACAGTTTTAGAGTCTAGGGGAGTGCCACTAGTTCTGAGATACCTCTAACAGACATGGTGGATAAAGAAACACTACTTTGCAGGTAAGAGACTCCAAGGTAATATCCCTAATGGGTTCTGCAAGGTAGAATGAACCAAGTCAAGGTCCCAGTGGAACACAGTGCTTCAAGAGCGTTATATGAAAAACACCTTGAATAAAGGTATGTATGAGGGAATGCAAAGCATGGCTGAGGCAAAAAACTTGCCCTTTTAGGCTACTGAGGGTTAGATTCTGGTCAAGACTTGTTTGTAGGAAGGCCAGAACATGGGGTACAGAATAAACTCTGAGACTGAACTGACTGCACTCTCACTGGATGAAGTAAGATTTCCAGGTACGATAATAAATCTTCAATAATAAATCTTCCTGGATGTGGCTTTCCATGCCTTCAGCAATGTAGCAATGACAGACGCAGAGACCCCTCTGCCCTTAAGGACCTGGGTTTCAACAGTAATACTGTAAAAATAAGACTTTCTAGCAGGGTGGATGTCTGGACCTGGATCTGAACCAAAGACCTCTGCTGCATCTTGCAGCAGTACTACTTGCTGAGCCACCTAAGATGCTGGATCACTCCCTGCCTGATCCCTCAGACAAACTTACTGTCTATCTTGTTTCTGGAGAACCTTGAACTCCTCGCTCCTCCCATAAACTTCCTATTTAAACCATGCCTTTGAACTTTCTGTTTGCCATATGTTCCGTACGCTCCTTCAGCTGTTTGCATCTTTATTATCATTCATTACAGTCCTTTGGCTTGTTCCTCGGCTACCCTTCCGCTTGAACCGATTCGGAAAACATTTGTTACTGACCTTTGGCTTGTTTCTCAAGTACGCTTCTGCTTAATCCCAACTCACAACCATTTGTTACCGAACTTTGACTTGTTTACCAACTACCCTTCTGCTTGCTCCCTACCTGCTACATCTGCTAATGCACTCTGGCTTGCTCACCTGCATGTGGGGGGATTCTGAGGACCACGACCTGGCACTAGCATGCAAAACCCATCTTTACCATCAGGAGCTCTGGTGGTTAGTGCTTAAACCCTTGGGTGACCCGCATTACCCTCCAGAGGAATCAGCTTGAGTATTTATCCTGTTGGTTTCTGTGTGAGCCTTTCCACTGCTATAGCCACTGCCTGACCCCTGTCAGTGACAGAGCAATCTGGCTCAAACATAGAGATTGCAGAGCTGCAAGAGTTTGGTGGTACCTACCAAGAATAATTTTCTGAACTGGAAAGAGCGACTGGAGGAAATCGTGCTCTGCAGAAGCCATTGCTGGACTTACAGTCAGGTCCATAAATATTGGGACATCGACACAATTCTAATCTTTTTGGCTCTATACACCACCACAGTAGAGTTGAAATGAAACGAACAAGATGTGCTTTAACTGCAGACTTTCAGCTTTAATTTGAGGGTATTTACATCCAAATCAGGTGAACAATGTAGGAATTACAACAGTTTGTATATGTGCCTCCCACTTTTTAAGGGACCAAAAGTAATGGGACAGATTAACAATCATCCATCAAACTTTCACTTTTTAATACTTGGTTGCAAATCCTTTGCAGTCAATTACAGCCTGAAGTCTGGAATGCATAGACATCACCAGACGCTGGGTTTCATCCCTGGTGAAGCTCTGCCAGGCCTCTACTGCAACTGTCTTCAGTTCAGTTCTTGGGGCATTTTCCCTTCAGTTCATGCATGAAATGCATGCTCAATCCGATTCAGGTCAGGTGATTGACTTGGTCATTGCATAACATTCCACTTCTTTCCCTTAAAAAACTCTTTGGTTGCTTTTGCAGTATGCTTCGGGTCATTGTCCATCTGCACTGTGAAGCGCCGTCCAATGAGTTCTGAAGCATTTTGCTGAATATGAGCAGATAATATTGCCTGAAACACTTCAGAATTCATCCTGCTGCTTTTGCCAGCAGTCACATCATCAATAAATACAAGAGAACCAGTTCCATTGGCAGCCATACATGCCCGCACCATGACACTACCACCACTATGCTTCACTGATGAGGTGGTATGCTTTGGATCATGAGCAGTTCCTTTCCTTCTCCATACTCTTCTCTTCCCATCACTCTGGTACAAGTTGATCTTGGTCTCATCTGTCCATAGGATGTTGTTCCAGAACTGTGAGGGCTTTTTTAGATGTTATTTAGCAAACTCTTATCTGGCCTTCCTGTTTTTGAGGCTCACCAATGGTTTACATCTTGTGGTGAACCCTCTGTATTCAATCTGGAGAGTGTTCTTAATCTGGCCAACTGTTGTGAAGGGTGTTTTCTTCACCAGGGAAAGGATTCTTCCGTCATCCACCACAGTTGTTTTCTGTGGTCTTTCGGGTCTTTTGGTGTTGCTGAGCTCACCGGTGCGTTCTTTCTTTTTAAGGATGTTCCAAACAGTTGATTTGGCCACACCTAATGTTTTTGCTATCTCTCTGATGGGTTTGTTTTGTTTTTTCAGCCTAATTATGGCTTGCTTCACTGATAGTGACAGCTCCTTGGATCTCATATTGAGAGTTGACAGCAACAGATTGCAAATGCAAATAGCACACTTGAAATTAACTCTTGACCGTTTATCTGCTCCTTGTAAATGGGATAACGAGGGAATAACACACACCTGGCCATGGAACAACTGAGCAGCCAATTGTCCCATTACTTTTGGTCCCTTAAAAAGTGGGAGGCACATATACAAACTGTTGTAATTCCTACACCGTTCACCTGATTTGGATGTAAATACCCTCAAATTAAAGCTGAAAGTCTGCAGTTAAAGCACATCTTGTTCGTTTAATTTCAAATCCATTGCGGTGGTGTAAAGAGTCAAAAAGATTAGAATTGTGTCGATGTCCCAATATTTATGGACCTGACTGTACATTCCCCAGATGATGCTAAGGCCCATACTACAGTACATGCCTCAACCACTTTGAACCCATGTTGCCTTAGACGTGTGCATGGAGTGCCTAGGCACAACCTAATCTGGGGAAACCAATCTGTATTTTCCTCCTGCAGCAGCTGAAAGTAAGCTTCTTCTCCTTTCTCTCCCACTGGCAATCAACTGTGACAGGAGGAAAGTGCAAAGGATCGGTACCAGTATATGCAGCCCTCACCACCGCTCCCCCCACAGCACTGCTGGCTTCCCCTCCTCTCCTGCATTCTGATGCAGAAGATCATTTCAGGATTTAGAGCAGGCAAAAGGCAAGTAAATATGTAATTTATAGGCCCCTTCCTTTTCTGAATGAACACAGTGAGTGATCTGTATTAATCACTCACTGTGTTCATTCAAAGCTGAAGCATAGTAAACTGTATTTACCATGCTTCCGTTTGTGAATGAACAGGGAGCCACTCAGCACAGAGCACTTCTCATTTATTCACTGTCCATTGCAGCTGAGGCTGCAGAAACATGGACTGGGGCATCTCTGTCCTTAGTTCCTTTCTCTGTCTCAAAAGTGAATCATTTGGGATCTGTTTAGACCCTTGCATTTTCATCAAAGCCCGCCAACGGGGCTCCTAATAAGATTGTTAAAAAATATAAAAAAATAATGTTGTAGAGAATAATAAAAAAATAAAATAAAATAAATAATAATACCACTTGGAACCCAGCAGTGCAAGATAGCCAGTCCTGCCAAGGGCTCTCTGGACAGGTAAAAGATGAGCTTGCCAGTGTACAGACTCCTAATGATCTCGAGGCTTTCATTTAATTATGTATTTGAATTGATCAGAGACTTACAAAAAGGAGGAAGGAGAGACTGGGAATGTATAGAAGTAATGGTGGTATGCATTTCCCTACTGGTCAGTTTGTTCAAAAGGACATGAAAGCTTCTCCGGACTGTAACACTCACAAACCTATGCAGGTTGATGCTGTTAAATGGAATTGCACAGAGCGGCCCAATCCTCTTTTTTCTCAGGTCCGCTGCCAGAACTCCTGGCTCCTCCCCTCCAGCAAATGCCCCCACAGAAAAACAGACAGCGGAACTCAGTCCCACTCCCTGCTCCCTTGTCACTGGCTTTGATTGACAGTAATGGGAGACAATGGCTTCCGCTGCCAGAGCAAAGCTTGCAAATGCAGGAAGTTAGCGGAGGGAAGAGCTGCAGACGTGTACAGCGCTGGATCAAATGAGGGTTCAGGTAAGTAAAAGGGGGGAGGGGGGATGCTGATGCCTAAACATTTTTTACCTTAACTAATGCAAGGATTGCATTAAGGTGAAAAATATTTAGGCTGTAGAACTACTTTAAAGGAACAATTGCTTTGACTAATGCTATAGTGCCTGAACGAATAAATGTCATTACTCAGACTGTCTCCCCATTGATTCTGCAAGAAAATAAAGTTAATTCTTTACTCTTTTCTCATTTTGTCATTCCTATTAAACTTCTCACTGAGCGCCATGAAATGTCCTGCTTTGCTACACTTGATTTCAGGGTAGTGGAGAACCCAAAGCAATAATATTGAGATGAGGAAAAAAAAACAGGTCCTAATGATATGAAGTTGGTTGATGGTTTACCATTTATCATGCGGGTCAGTTACCCATGAAGCGGTTCTTCTTGAACTCCAGTTTGAGGCCAACCATTAACCATTAGGCCAAGTTCACGTACTGTACAGTATGTGCGGCTGGGGGTTTGTGCCTGGGGTCCGGTGCGTGTATGTTCACCGATTCAAGTGCGATTCAGGTCTGAATCTTTGCCTGAATTTGATCCTGAACCAGACCCAAATGTGCACCGGACCCTTTTTCAATCCAGACTGCGACCGCCCCAAACCTTGAGAGCCGGTTACACTTGCCTGTCAGGCAAATTAGATGTGGAGAAACCCACATCCAATTCACATATGTGTGAACCCAGCCTTATGAGACTATCAACTTTCAGCAGAATACATCTCTCAAATTTTCCTGTCATCCTGGGCATTCCTTGGTTTTCCACCAATGATCCCTCCATAAACTGGAGAGAATGTACAATATATTTTACATCCCCGCCCCCCACTGCAAGGAACACTGCAGAGAACCTTGTCAAAAAAGTTCTCTATTGATCAAGGAATCACAAGTTGATATGTTAACTACCCAGTCGTATGCCAAGTTTCCTTCTCAGTACTACAAGTTCTGGGACATCTGAGATAAAAAGAATGCTGGTCAATTACCTTCTCATCACCTGTTCGATTGGCCCATTAAACTGCTCCCAGGGGCAGAAATTCCATTTGGTATCATTTTTTTATCTGTCAGAACCTGAATTACAGGTGGGCAAGGAGTGGCTTGATGAGAATTTAGAGAAGAGCTTTATCAGACACTCAACATTACATCTGTTTACAAATTTGCAGTGGTGCTATGCTTCAAAACTAAAAGAATTATTACTGTTTGCAATTCTTTATGTACTTTATCATTATTTTAGTTTTGAAGCATAGCATCACTGCAAATTTGTAAACAATTGAATTTTAGATGAGAGGACACATCGTTAAGTTGTGAGCAGCTGATTCTTATTTTTTATATTAAGTGGTAGTGCATAGGATTCTATACCTACATATTCCATTACATCTGCTTTTAAAATGTATAAAATCATGTTTTTTTTCTAGAAAATTACTTAGAACCCCCAAACATTATATATTTTTTTAAGCAGAGGCCCTATAGAATAAAATGTTGGTTTTGCCATTTTTTATGCCACACCGTGTTTGTTCCACAGTTTTTTAAACACAAATTTTTGGGAAAAAATAAACTTTAATGAATTTAAAAGCACACAAACACAATAAAATACCCATTTTTGTAAAATATTAAATATGGTATTACACTGAGTAAATAGATACCCAACATATCATGCTTTACAATTGTGCACCCTCATGGAATGGAGCCAAACTACTGTATTTAAATCCAATTAAATCCGAGCCCGGAGAAGTAACATCTGTATCTGGGGACTCTCGGGAGAGTATTACTGACCTCCAAGGCTCTGTCTTAGCTCTTCTGCAGGAACTAGTCCCAGTCACCCTGCCAGGATAGTTGGAGATAGATCACGTTCACTAGGAGTAGGCGCTGACTAGGAGGCAACCAGATAGCCCTCCCAGGGACATCATCCTGAAATTCCATTATTTTTGCGAAAAAGAAGCTGTTACGAGAGCTGCGAGAGATGCTCATACCCTTTCCTTTCAAGGGCATCCCTATCAAATTTATGCAGATTTGGCACAATCCACCATCTTTTTTTCTGGTCCTCTGGATACCGATGACATGTGTTTGAGCTAGACAGCACTGTAGTCTTTGGGTCATTCTTAAACCATTTTGTGTTTTTTTGCCCCTGCTGTGGCCTTCTTCTCTTCTACTTTTTTCTCCGTCTGTTTGGTCTCCCCCCTGCTCTCTAGCCCTCCCTACCCCAGGGACTCTTAAATGTCTGGTTGTTGCGACCGCACTATCATTATGCCCTCAATGCCCATGGCACTTAAATGGCTATCCCTGAATGTTCACATTTTTCTGACATGGACCCCGATTGATAATTGAGCTATGCATGGGAGGGATGTGGACATAATATTACAACTGTCCTGGGGACATTGGAACTTTGGCTATATATACAAACTGACTCCCATACTTACCATTGTTTTTGGGTACATAAGACCTTGGGATCCATATCCTCTTGTTCCTACAACATTTAGTATCCACTTGAGACCTGAATGTAGTGGGCCACACCCATGGGCTGGTAAGCGTTACCCTCACCTGGAGATCTGTTGTCAGCTCTATATTTCACTTTGATGATGCCTATATGAGCTGCATACGATTATGGAAGTTATGAGTCAAACAGTTTATAAGCTTGTGTAGTCCCGAAGAAGTGGGAGTCCCGAAAAACGGGTCAACTAGACCAAGCTACTATTGAAACTTTATTCTTGTGCCTTATAATATGTACCCCATACTGTATGTTTTTATGCCATTAGGCCTTTCTGTTATTATTATATGTGTATATTCTAATAAACACTTTTTTATGCTACTAATATTGTGTGATATGTTCTCAAAAGCATATGTAAAGTCCCACCCTTTTGGTCTGTACCCTTTCCCTGTTCTAACTTACCTTTTTTGTCTCATTTATTTTCTGTACTTCAAACTTATCCGAAGGGCACCGTGCTCTTCAATGGTGACTCTAATCTGAAACTGAACCCCAACCTTGATCATTCCTCCTTGGGCCCATCATGATCTGATGCTCCTTCTAAGGCCTATCAGGATCTCCTGGATAGATTTGGCTTCATTGACATCTAGAGGGAACTCCATTCCATAGCCAGAGACTACACCTACTATTCTCATCCACACGCACAATATTTTCATATTGACCATATGTACAGTATCTCACAAAAGTGAATACACTCCTCACATTTCTGTAATTTTTTTATATCTTTTCATGTGACAACACTAACGAAATGACACTTTGCTACAATTTAAAGTAGTGAGTGTACAGCTTATATAACAGTGTAAATTTGCTGTCCCCTCAAAATAACTCACGCAGCTAAACCACTGGCAACAAAAGTGAGTACACTCCTAAGTGAAAATGTCCAAATTGGGCCCAAAGTATCAATATTTTGTGTGGCCACCATTATTCTCCAGCACTGCCTTAACCCTCTTGGACATGGAGTTCACCAGAGCTTCACAGGTTGCCACTGGAGTCCTCTTCCACTCCTCCATGACGACATCACAGAGCTGGTGGTTGTTAGAGACCTTGCGCTCCTCCACCTTCCATTTGAGAATGCCCCACAGATGCTCAATAGGGTTTAGGTCTGGAGACATGCTTGGCCAGTCCATCACCTTTATCCTCAGCTTCTCTAGCAAGTCAGTGGTCTTCTTGGAGGTGTGTTTGGGGTCGTTATGTTGGAACACTGCCCTGCAGCCCAGTCTCTGAAGGGAGGGGATTATGCTCTGCTTCAGTATGTAACAGTACATGTTGGCATTCATGGTTCCCTCAATAAACTGTAGCTCCCCAGTGCTGACAGCACTCATGCAGCCCCAGATCATGACACTCCTACCACCATGCTTGAATGTAGGCAAGACACACTGGTCTTTGTACTCCTCATCTGGTTGCCGCCACACACGCTTGGCAACATCTGAACCAAATAAGTTTATCTTGGTCTCATCAGACCACAGGACATGGTTCCAGTAATCCATGTCCTTAGTCTGCTTGTCTTCAGCAAACTGCGGGCTTTCTTGTGCATCATCTTTAGAAGAGGCTTCCTTTTGGGATGACAGCCATGCAGACCAATTTGATGCAGTGTGCGGTGTATGGCCTGAGCACTGACAGGCTGACTAGTGACCCCCCCCCCCACCCCTTCAACCTCTGCAGCAATGCTGGCAGCACTCATACGTCTATTCCCAAAGACAACCTCTGGATATGACGCTGAGCACGTGCACTCAACTTCTTTGGTCAACCATGGCAAGGCCTGTTCTGAGTGGAACCTGTCCTGTTAAACCACTGTATGGTCTTGGCCACCGTGCTGCAGCTCAGTTTCAGGGTCTTGGCAATCTTCTTATAGCCTAGGCAATCTTTATGTAGAGCAACAATTCTTTTTTTCTGATCCTCAGAGAGTTCTTTGCCATTAGGTGCCATGTTGAACTTCCAGTGACCAAAATAAGATAGTGAGCAATAACACCAAATTTAACACACCTGCTCCCTATTCACACATGAGACCTTGTAACACTAACAAGTCACATGACATCGGGGAGGGAAAATGGCTAATTGGGCCCAATACTGTATATTCAAAAACAGTTTATCCCTGAGGCCCTGTCAGCCTTAATATAAACTGTGCCTTGGTCAGACCATGACCCTATCCTGGTCACCTGTAGGTCCCTCTTGCTTAACCACTTCACCCCCGAAGGATTTGGCAGCTCAATGACCGGAGGACTTTTTACAATTTGGCACTGCGCTGCTTTAACTGGTAATTGCGCGGTCATGCAACGTTGTACCCAAACGAAATTTGCGTCCTTTTTTCCCCCACAAATAGAGCTTTCTTTTGATGGTATTTGATTGCCTCTGTGATTTTTATTTTTTGTAATATAAACGGAAAAAGACTGAAAATTTTGAAAAAAAATTATATTCTACTTTTTGTTATAAAAAAATTTAACAAACTCAATTTTAGTCATACATTTAGGCCAAAATGTATTCAGCCACATGTCTTTGGTAAAAAATGTCAATAAGCATATATTTATTGGTTTGCGCAAAAGTTATAGCATCTACAAACTAGGGTACATTTTCTGTAATTTACGCAGCTTTTAGTTTATTACTACCTATCTCATTTCTTGAGGTGCTAAAATGGCAGGGCAGTACAAACCCCTCCAAATGACCCTATTTGGAAAGTAGACACCCCAAGGTAATTGCTAAGAGGCATGTTGAGCCCATTGAATATTTTATTTTTTTGTCACAAGTGATTGAAAAATGACAAAAAAATAAAAATTACACAAAGTTGTCACTAAATGATATATTGCTCACACATGCCATGGTTATATGTGGAATTACACCCCAAAATGCATTCTGCTGCTTCTCCTGAGTATGGGGATACCACGTGTGAGACTTAACCGCGTACAGGACCCCGAAAACTAAGCATCGCCTTCAGGCTTTCTAAGGGCGTAATTTTTTATTTCACTCCTCGCTACCTATCACAGTTTCGAAGGCCATAAAATGCCAAGATAACACAAAACCCCCCCACATGCCACCATTTGGAAAGTAGACACTCCAAGCTATTTCATGATAGGCATGTTGAGTCCATGGAATATTTAATATTTTGCCACAAGTTGCGGGAAAATGAAATTTTTTTTTTTTGCACAAAGTTGTCACTAAATGATATATTGTTCAAACATGGCATGGTTATATGTGGAATTACACCCCAAAATACATTCTGCTGCTTCTCCTGAGTACGGGGATACCACATGTGTAGAACTTTTTGGCAGTCTAACCGCATACAGGACCCGAAAACCAATCACTGCCTTCAGGCTTTCTAAGGGCATACAGTTTTGATTTCACTCCTCACTGCCTATCACAGTTTTGGAGGCCATGAAATGCCCAGATAGCACAACCCCCCCCTCCCAAATGACCCCATTTTGGAAAGTAGACACCCCAAGCTATCTGCTGAGAGGCATGAGTATTTTGCAGATCTCGCTTTTTGTCACAAACTTTTGAAAATTGAAAAAAGGAAAAAAAAAAAATTTTACTTTTCTTTCTTCATTTTCAAAAATAAATGAGAGCTGCAAAATACTCACCATGCCTCTTAGCAAATACCTTGGGGTGTCTACTTTCCAAAATGGGGTCATTTGGGGGGGGTTGTGCAATCTGGACATTTCAGGGCCTCCGTAACTGTGATAGGTAGTGAGGAGTAAAATCACAATTTTACGCCTTTAGAAATCCTGAAGGCGGTGATTGTTTTTTGGGGTCCTGTACGGGGATAGGGTCTCAAAAAGTCCCACATATGTGGTATCCCCATACACAGGAGAAGCAACAGAATGTATTTTGGGATGTAATTACACATATGACCATGTCATGCTTGAACAATATATCATTTAGTGACAACTGTGTGTAAAAAAAAAAAAAAAAATTAAATTTAAAAAAAAAATTAAATTTTCCCGCAACTTGTGGCAAAATATAAAATATTCCATGGACTCAACATGCCTTTCATCAAATAGCTTGGGGTGTCTACTTTCCAAAATGCAGTCATTTTGGGGGGTTTTGTGCTATCTTGGCATTTTTTGTCCTTCAAAACTGTGATAGGTAGTGAGGAGTGAAATCAAAAATTTACACCCTTAGAAATCCTGAAGGCGGTGATTGGTTTTCTGGGTCCTGTACGCGGCTAGGCTCCCAAAAAGTCTCACACATGAGGTATCCCCGTACTCAGGAGAAGCAGCAGAATGCATTTTGGGGTGTGATTCAACATATAACCATGCCATGTTTGAACAATATATCATTTAGTGACAACTTTGTGCAAAAAAAAAAAAAAAAGTGTAATTTTCCCGAAACTTGTGACAAAATATAAAATACTCCATGGACTCAAGATGCCTATCAGCAAATAGCTTGGGGTGTCTACTTTCCAAAAAGGGGTAATTTGGGGGGGTTGAACTGTCCTGGCATTTTATGCACAACCTTTAGAAGCTTATGTCACACATGACCCAATCGTATTACCACTTGAAGACAAAGGCCTTTCTGACACTTTTTGTTTACATGAAAAAATATGTTTTTTGCAAGAAAATTACTTTGAACCCCCAAACATATTTTTTTGAAGCAAAAGGCCCTACAGATTAAAATGGTGGGTGTTGCAATTTTTTTTCACACAGTATTTGCGCAGCGATTTTTCAAATGCAATTTTTTGGGAAAAAAACACACTTTTTAAAATTTTTAAAAATTTTTCAAGTTTTATTGATTTTTCATAGAGATGCCAAACACAACATAAAGAGGCCAAACACGCCCTCGCAGGGGCCATCACCTCCATGCAAAAATATCAAAATTACAAACAGTAACAGTCTAAATGGTAACATAGTATGTTTTATGGTCATACCACCCAACTTTCTGTTAGATTCTTTGTTTCCTTTGGCATACATTATAGATGCAACTCAGGTGGTCAGACCACACAAGCCAAACCACAAGGCATGACTGTTTGTAGAACCCTAAACAGGCATGGGCTGGGTGACCAACCCCAAGATTAAGAAGCTCGCTGTGTCCTGTGTAAAATTAGACTCCAATTTTGTCTTAAGAAATGGGAGGAGGGTGCGACCGATGGGAGGGCAGTCCTACAGAAGACCTAAGAAAAAAAACTCAGTAAGATGAGAGTAAGAGAGAGAAAGAAGAAGAGAGGCAAGGGTGGGAAAAAAAAAAGGGGGGTGGGGGAGCGGAGGGGGGGGGGGGGGGAGGATTGGAGTGGTAGAAAATAGGGGGAAGAGGGACCCATCCCCCAGTCCCTCCACAGGCTTCACCGCGTTCATCACATGTCTCCTCCTCACTGGGTAATTAAAGCAGCAGCCTAGCATACTCCTCCAAATAGAAGAATTCAAGCCAATAGAACCACTTCTCTGAGTCCCCTATCGGTTGCCACCAGATCCTCCATTTTGTGAATATCAGCTACCTTCCTCAGCCAGGCAGCCACCCCCGGTGGCTCCGTCCATTTCCAAAACCGGGGGATACAACTTTTCGCTACTGTGACCAGCAGGGGCAGGATAGATTTCCTGTAGGCCTTGCTTGGTATTTCATGATGGTGTAATAGAAAGAATCGGGAGTTTTGGGCAGCACCCGTCTGTGAACTTCTGTGTAATGTGATGGACCTCTGTTCAGAAGGGGGTCAGGAGCCTACAGTACCAGAAGATGTGTAGAAGGTTGCCCAATTCCTTCCCACATCTCCAACATAGGTCTGAACTCTAAGGGAACATCCGGTGTAACCTGACTGGAGTGTAGCACCACTGTGACAACACTTTAACCCCTGCCTTCTGCTGATTGGCACATATCGATGTTTTACACATGAAGAGAATTATTCTCTCCACTTGTCTCTCGGTTTGCTGTATTCCCAGGTCTCGTTCCCATTTGGCTATATAGGGAGGTCTGTATCCCTTGGGGGGTGAGATAAGGAGTTGGTATGTTAACAAGATCGTATGACGCACTGGTTCTTGCTCCAAGCAAAGAAGCTCGAAAGACGTCAAGGTTCTCTCGAAGGGCACTTTTTTTTCATTTTAATGCACTGAAACACACTATATTTCCCAAATGTTTGATGAAATAAAAAAGACGATCTTTTGCCGAGTACATGGATACCAAACACGACATGCTTTAAAATTGCGCACAAACGTGCAGCAGCGACAAACTACATACTGTAGTGATATAAAATGTATAGTAGGTGTAGATAATCAATTAGTAATTATTATAATGATGATGTAAGTACTCTTCCGCAACAACCCAATTCTTCCAGAGAGATGCACTTTATTGACTTCCAACACAGAACAAAGTCCAAAGTCCACAGATGACAAAAAATCCGACAGAGTAAATATAATTCAGAGTCCCATTTTCTCTAGATTTGCGCCTTCATAGTCATACACAGACAAGACTATACTACACTATAGACTGAACGCCATGTTATATTCACTAGACATTGAATAGCTGAGCAATTTGATTGGCCGTCTCCATTCAGGCCTTTGATATACTTTAGTCTTTCAGACAGACAACAACCCCCAGCCATGAAGAGCTGCAGTCATAAACTGCCCCAATTTGCACTCCCGCATATCAACATCAACAAGTCCCCTTAGATATGTGTAATTAGATTAGATTAACATATACCACCTGAACACCCTTTTGAGCCCTTGGAATACCTACATTCCTAATCTGTATTCTTGCATATTAACATCAACAAGTCCCCCCTGATATATTATCACCCTGGGAGGGAGTTTCTGCTAGGTCAATATTGTACTGTATGTGTACATACATATAATAATATAATGTCCCACATAAATCGGTGAACATATTGCAACACCTGGGAGGGCGTTTCTGCTAGGTCAATATTGTACTGTATGTGTACATACATATAATAATATAATGTCCCACATAAATCGGTGAACATATTACAACATATACCCCCACTTGGGTCGGTTCTAACTACTAGAAGTGACCCAAAAATCAAACAAAAAAAAAAAATCATTATGATTTAAGGTACTGATTTGCTTTACAATGGCTCATATAAAATATGAAGTTGAAACTGGTTACATCTCTCTTCACCAGCCTCTAAAATATCCCCATGAAACAGTTATTAGATAATATAACTTTTGGACCATGAATGGAAAAGGATTTGGTAAACATCAGTGGCCCATATAGCTGTTAGGCCTTATTATATCACATCAAGATCTTGAATATTGCGCAAAGACGAGCTGATGTCTCAGTCCAGTCTTCGGTCTTACTTCCTCACATCTCTCACCATCTCACCGAAAGTAAACTTGGTATGCTCTAGGAGATCCAATCCACATTAGTCCAGGATTCTCTCATCTCCAGGCTTAAGCTTTTCATTTTTAAAGATGCTTTTATGCAAACATTCTACTTACATCTTTATGGTAAGAAGAACCATTAAAAGGTTTGGATACGGAAGTAAAAAACTGTGCTGCAAACTATTTCCTTGCACTTGACATTCATGAGTCCGTCTTGCAAGCTTTTACAATTCAGATCTGCTTCTTTCCATTTTCTATTTGAGCAATGTAGAGCTGTTGTGTACCTGTCAGGTACCTGAATTTGTTGATTGCCAGCCACAATTTTCTTTTGTAATTTGCTTTAGGCTGACTCCTCATTGCCTTCAATAGAGCAGTTACTTGGATCATTCAGTCCATAATTCCAATAATTCTACCTGAATGGTATACCAACATATACACATACCCCCACACGATGGTTCAGATAAAATCAGCTTGACATCAGTGTTTATCAGATCTTCTACCTAGACAAAGCGGCAGTGGAAATTCTTGCCAGTATCCCCACCATGAAAGGTAGAAAGGTCTTTTTCATCCATATATGTCATAGCCTTTAGCATATTATAAACAACTAAATCAACAAAGTTCCAACTCATGACTGGAGCGATGAATTTCACTCACCCCTCTTATAAATTTAGGAAAACCACCCAACATACTATAATTTATGCTATGCCAAGCCATTGTGCAGCATCCCACCTTAGATGTCAAATATATTGATCAATACGCATTATGTAATATGTACAGATGTTATGAAAATTATTTTAGGTTTAAATGCTTCTCTTTGGTTTTAAGATAAAGTTCAAGAAATAAAAAATAAAGAAAATAAACAAATGAAAAGCAAAATATATCAGGAAAAGGGAGAAAATTTAAAAATTAGGGCGTTGAAGAAAAAAGAAAAAAAGGTCCATTGCTTGATGAATATTGAGAGAGTCCATGAATTCTTTATAATTCCTTGTTGTCTATTCAGCATTTCTCCCATAATTCTCCCCCACTAGCCAGCAATTTCAGACTGTGCTTCTGCTATTCACATGCAAGCAAGTATCCCCGGCAGTACCTGAAAGACAAAACTCTCCAACAAAAACTCATTAACAAAAACTCATTAGCAAGGTCCTTAAACATTGTTTGAAGTTAAAACAAAGCACTATTTACGCATTTACAGTTTGAAGCTAATTCACCCCCACTGCTAGAGAAGAGTCATCAGCATTCAAAAACAGATCTGGAGAATGTACATCTTCTGCATTTATGACAACTGCTCTAATAATTTATCACGTTCCCCTCTCATCTTGTCATACTCAATCTTCAGGTGGTCATATTTCTGTTTTAACTGAGAAAACGGTATCAAGGTTTTGGTCCTTTTCTTCTTATTATTTTGGTCAGCTCTGTTTTTCATATTAATATCACCTATATTTGACCCAGTGTCTCCTCTCTGGGTGTTATCATAGGATATTATCTTCTGATCTTTATGTTCAGTATTTGTCCTAAACAATGTGGCTAAATCAATTTTGACAGCTTGCTCATTTGACTTTCTCCATAAATGGTCTGCTCTCAACAATATGTCTTTTAAATCATGAGGATTTGGGGTAACTAATAAAATATTTTGTTTGATATCTTCATGCAATGCATCTAGAAACATAGTCATATGTATCAAGCCACCACGCTCAAATGCAAGATTATTACCGGCCAATAATTCCATAATAGTTGCTATCCTGTGTGACAATTCATAAGGAGATTCATTTTGCATTTGTTGGATCTTCCCATGAATAGTCACGGCACCAATGTAGTGATATAATATGTATAGTAGTATAGTAGTATCGTGGGTATGATAATTAATTAGTAAGTACTCTTCCGCAGCAACCCAATTCTTCCAGAGAGATGCACTTTATTGACTTCCAACACAGAACAAAGTCCAAAGTCCACAGATGACAAAAAATCCGACAGAGTATATAATTCAGAGTCCCATTTTTTCTAGGTCTGCGCCTTCATAGTCATACACAGACAAGACTATACTGACTAAATGCCAGCTTGAATGTCCTCTCTGAAATACTAGTCCACTAGGAGGGAGTTTCTGCTAGGTCAACCCAAAATACTCTTTGATCTTATTGTTACCCCCTCAAGTCTAATTACCATCAATAAATACTTCTTCTATGGTCCTTTAAACAATGTACCCTTTGAAATGTTCAGTTAGGTTTACAGACCATACCTCACACACTTGGTAGACTTACATAAGATCAACACATCAAAGGGTCTTCAGCTGTCCCCTTGATATGTTAAAATTCAGTTGACTTGGACAATTCAACTGAATTTCTGGTCAACATGGCACTCCAATACAATATTATATATAAATCGGCCAACATATTACAACACATACATTTTTAAAAGCCTTTAAAAGCCTTTACAGGTTACCATTTTAGATTTACAGAGGAGGTCTACTGCTAAAATTACTGCCCTTGATCTGACCTTCGCGGTGATACCTCACATGCATGGTGCAATTGCTGTTTACATATGACACCAGACCAACGCTTGCGTTCGCCTTTGTGCGTGAGCACGGGGGGGGGTGGGGTGGACAGGGGTGCTTTTTTTTGTTTGTTTTTTAATTATTTATTATGCTTTTTTATTATATTTTTAAACTGTTCCTTTCATTTTTTTAAATCATTTTTATTGTTATTTTAGGGAATGTAAATATCCCCTATGATAGCAATAGGTAGTGACAGGTACTCTTTTTTGAAAAAATTGGGGTCTTTTAGACTCTAGATCTCTCCTCTGCCCTCAAAGCATCTGATCACACCAAGATCGGTGTGATAAAAAGTGTTGCTAATTTCCCAATGGTGCTGTTTATATTTGGCGAAACCAAAGTCACAAAAATGCTTGTAGCTTCCGGTTTCTTAGGCCATAGAGATAATTGGAGCCATTCTGGTCTCTGATCAGCTCTATGGTCAGCTGGCGGAACCACCAGCTGCATTCTCGGGTTCCCTGTTGAGACAGGAGGGCCCAAGAAAACCATGGAAGACAGAGGGAGGGGGGGAAGTTCCCTCCCACTGCTTATAAAAGCAGTCTAGAGGCTAATTAGCCCCTATGATTGCTTTTACATGAAAGCCGACCGCTGGCTGAAAAGAATGATACCAAGATGATACCTAAACCTGCAGGCATCATTCTGGTATAACCACTCAAAGTCCAGCAACATACCAATACGTTGCTGGTCCTTGTTGGACATACATTGTAATGTTCTTTTTTTCATGCAGCCTGTGGGCTGAACAAAAAAAGAGACTGATCGGTGGGTATGCCCACCATTATAATACCGCCCTTCATCCACCCGCTTCTAATGATGGGCATACATGCACCATTTTCTTTTAACTGTGGTGGTGAAATCACCTCCTACAGCGCTGGAGTCGTTGATTTACGTATCGTGGGAGCAAACGCTGTTGCTGTCAAGATAAATATATCAGTGCTGCAACTGAATGGCGTACTTGCTAAGCAAATGATGGTTTACTTAAAAAACAAAGTAGCATTACAGTATAACAGTAAGACTTGCCATACCTGCAAAGCAAATACAATAAAACATAGTAAAAATAAAACATTTTTTAACACAATCTGTGCCTAAAAATATATGCTGAAGCATAGAGGCATCTGCCCCTAATGTTAGGAGCAAATCGCTCCTCCACCCCTGCCCCAATGCTTCGGCATATATGCCTTTTTTTTTTAACTGTGGTGGTGAAATCACCTCCGACAGCGCTGGAGTCACGGCTTTATGTATCGTGGGAGCAAACGCTGTTGCTTTTAAGATAAATAAACCCGTAGAGTAGAGCGGACAGCAGAGAGCGAACATAAGAGAGAGAGAACAATAGAGAGAGAAGAAAAATACAACCACAACTATTTTTGGCTTTTTTATTTATTTATTTTTTTATTTGTGTTTTGTGTGTGGTTTCTTTTGGTTTTGTTTTTTTTTCACTTTTTTCACTTTTATAAAAACTGTAAAAAAACTATAAACTGAACGTTGCAGATTAGGGTCTCTCAAAATGTGATAACCATCACATCTTTCGAGACCCTGTGTACGTGTGCCTATTACTGTTTGGTGCTGTACCCTACGCTAATACTCAACTAGTGTGTGATAGCGTTCGAAACAGTCACCAATGCAAAGACCAAGTTGGTCAGGACAGGAAGGACAATAAAATCGGGTGTCACGCCTAAATCCGCGCTTTCTAAAGACACAACATCTTCTTTAGGGGTTTCTTTGGGTAGGGGTACCAGAGAGGACATGCGGAAAATGCCTCTCATGCAGCCGGCTTACTGCATTTGGATTGGTAAGTTGGGCCAGAGCACCATCTGGAAACAGAAGGGCTCTGATGATCTCTTCCTGGAATTTAAGGAAAGATCCAGTTCGTCCTGAAGCTTTCAGTATATGCAAAATAATTCTGCGCTGCTCACAAAAAACAAAAAAAGAAAGGGAAGCAGCTAACACAACCAACAAGGTATATAAGTAGAAAACAACAAAAAAAGAGTGCAGCGCTAAACCATATCATAAATGACAATAGATGGGTAGGTATACTTAAATAAAAACCTATCCATGAGCAAAAAGTCCTAGTATGGACGTTATGACTAAAATGTAACCATAGTTAGTCCTCAAGTGGACGTATTGTACACAGGTGAATCCAATGTCCCAAAAGGTAGATCAGCTCACTCCCACCGGAAGGAAAAAAGGCTTACCAGATGTGGTGGACCCGACAGGGCATACGCCGAATTGGGTCAGATAGGGCTTGGGTGGTAAGTGGCTGTAGATGTCTGTGTTGTCGCGGCTGGCTGGATTCCTCCAACTGGTCCCCGGGTCTTGGAAGGTGTGAGGTGTCCCAAGAATATAGATGATTCTATGGGTCCTGGGGGGGGATGAGGTGTTCCGTGGATAGATCCCTCAAACCAGCATTCATAGGTTAGATGATGATGTAAATATGGAGATAAGAAAGGAAGGGCCACATAGTGTGAATCCGAATATAAAATTTTTAATAAAAAAATATCAAGGAAATACACTCACGTATAAGTCCAAAATATACAGCGCTGTGACAAAGTGGCGACAATGGGGTCCTACCCGACGCGTTTCGTCCTAAAAAGACGTCATCTGGGGGGGTCCTGAAGCTTTGTATAGCACAAAAACATTCAGCAAAGCCAATTGAAATAAACAGACACTGTGTGTTTTTGTACCAGCGTCAGGCCTTATGGGCAATTAGGTACGGCGCCAACAACTGGTTGTTGAGGTCCACCCCTCCCATATTAAGGTTATATTCGTGGACACAGAGGGGTTTCTGCACAACACCAGTCTCCGTAGGAATTTGGATTGTCGTGTCTGCGTGAAGGGAAGACAGAATGAAAACATTCTTATTATGCCTCCACTTCACAGCGAGCAAATTATTACATCTCAAGCAGGCTCTCTCCCCCAGACGGGAATCTACAAGACGCTGAGTAAGCCCCGGTGATTAGATCGCACGGTGCCACATGCACCAATTTGATGATCAAACAAGTGACTAAAAAGTGGCACGCTTGTGTAATAATTGTCCACATACAAGTGGTACCCTTTCCGAATAAGGGTGACACCAAGTCCCACACAATCTTACCAGCGCTCCCTATGTAGTCAGGGCAGTTTTCCGGCTCTGCGTAACTATCTCTTCCCTCGTAAACCATACAAACTATATGTATAGCCTGTGGCCCTGTCACAGAGCTTATACATCTTGACCCCGTATCTGGCACGCTTCCTGGGAAGATACTGTTTGAATGACAAGCGGCCAGAAAATGTAATCAGGGACTCATCAACGCAGACAACTTGATGGGGAGTAAACAAGGCTGCATAATGTTGGTTGAAGTGGTTTACGAGGAGCCGAATTTTGCAGAGCCGATCAAATTCAGGGTCACCCCGAGGACGACAGAGTTCATTATCGTTGAAATGCATGAACTGCAAGATCTGCTCGTATCGTGTCCTGGTCATGGAGGCAGAGAACACGGGCGTATGGTGAATTGGGTCAGTGGACCAATATGACTGCAACTCACTCTTTTTAGTTACACCCATGAGGAGGAATAGGCCCAGGAAGGTCTTAAATTCGGAGACCATAATAGGTCTCCAATCTCTGGCAAGGGTCAGCTGGGGATGAATTGACCAGCATATAAATTGCTTTGGTCCACAATAGATCTATAGAGATCTTCGGTGAAAAACAGCAAATAAAAATCCAGTGACGTAAAATCAACTTTTTCCACCTGAATTCCGGGTTGGCCAGTGAATGGGGGAAGTATGGGTGCTACAGAAGTGGTGGGTTCCCAATTAAGATTGGCGAATGCAGCAGGAAGGGCACTATGGACTCGACGGGCCTGTCTTTGTCTTTTTTTTGGTGGCAGCGGGACACTACCCGTGCTTGCCACCTCGCCAGCTTGAACTGCACTTATGGGACTCGCCACATCACCATGTGTTACCGCAGTGCTGGATGTACGACCAGGATGTACTAGGCCGCTGGTACTTGCCAGCTCACCAGAAGGATGAGCTAGTAAAGGCTCTCTGCTCCATACGAGGGACCTGGGGTTCTTGCACCTCAACGACAGCAGAAGAAGATCGGGGTCTGGTACGCCTGACCTTGGCAGGGACCACAACTCCGTCATCAGAGCTATCTGTCAGGGTGCTGCTGCTGCCTACAGGTTCGTATGCTGAGCCTGAATCTGACAGATGAGTGACTTCCTCTTCACTATCTGTCATGCTCAGAAACGTGTAGGCCTCTTCACTATTGTACCTTCGATTTGACCTCTAAGTTTACTGACTGTCAGTGACTGATTCAAGCTCTACCAAAAAAACTAGCGTTCGCAGGGATCAGGCGAACGCTGTAGTTATGTTTTTTGTAAGTGACAGTGATCGATTGATACTGCACTTGGGTGGGCTGGGCTGGGTGAAGGGGCTAAACACAGGTGCTAGCAGGTGTCTGGGCTGATCCCGCTAACACTGCGTTTTTGGGAACCCTAAACTGCTGGGGACACTACTATAGATCTGATCAGATCAGATATTGATCTGATCAGACACTATACTACTAAGGGAGGCGTATGGTGCGTGCGTGAGTGTTAGCGCTACTGGCACTGATCTGACACTGCCTGGGGTGACGCAGACCCTATCTGAGGCTAAAACCTAACTTTGATCACCGTTGTGTGATCAGGGGGTTAAACCTTTATTGGGTAAAATACGGTGGGTGCCCTGACGCTATATAAAAAAATCTAGCTAAACTACGTCACCCATGACATTTATACAGTGATCAGAGATGACAGGGGATAATCAAGGGGTTAAACCTTTATTGGGGGGTTAGGGGGGTCCCTAGACCTATCTGGGCCTAAGACTAATTACCCTAACACTGATTAGTGTCACTAATGACACCAGTACAGCGATCGAAAAAAATTCTGAACGCTGCACTGGGTGACACAGTGACAGGTAGTGAAGGGGTTAACTGGGGGGGCTGATCGGGGGGGGTGAATTGTGTACCTACGTGACCTGGTGTCAGTGTAGTGTTGTGCAACTCACTTTTAGATGTTATCTCTCCTCGGTCTGGAACGGAAAAGACTGACACGAGGAGAGATGACATCACTTCCCCTGCCAGTGTTTACATTTACACGACAGGGGAAGGATCTAATTCGTCAGGACTGATCACCAGGTCCAGGCCAGATATCATTGGCCTGGGCCTGGGGATGATCGGTTCCTGATCGAATCCGCCGGCCATGCGCCTGACATAACATGACGGCAATTTGCCTGCCTGTGCCATTCTGCCGCAGTACAACTGCGGTGGATGGTCAGCAAGCGGTTAAACATCCTATCTTGTCTCTTAAACGCTGGTTCAGGAGCCACTGGAAGTGGGAACAGTGGTCTCTTGAGCACAGTGGGTAGGAGGGCCTGATGCAGATTCCTGTGGTAGCAAACACTGGAACTGGGAAGACGTTCCTCCGGGATGGCTGAGCTGCGGAAGCAGGTGGGCTGAAGCGGATCAGCAGGCAGACAGGTGGATGATTTGGCAGCAGCAGAACCTGGAGCTTGGCAGAGCAGGCTGGAAGCAGCGTCACAGGACACAGGCAAAGCAGAGTCAGACAGTCCGTTTTGGCAGGAGATCAGGCAAGTATGTAGCAGGAGGGATAATCCAAGAATCCAAGAATAGTCAGGCAGGCAGGAGTTTGGCAACGGGTCACAAGATATAAGCGAGGTCAGGCAGGCCGGGTCGGATTGGAGACAGGAGAATGGTCAGACGGAGCCGGGTCACTAGCAATACAACAACAGGCAGGATACAGGAACTGCAGAGCTGTAGACGAACAGCACCTGCACCTGCGCGCACGCATGTTCGCCTGACGGCCACTGATATGCCCCTGACACTAGCATTGTGGAGAAGTTACATACTAAGTCCTTAGAGTACTTTACCATTAACACTGGCTTGGTTCGCTCTTTGGTCAATTTTTGGGAGGCATACAAAGTAATTAACCGATAAAGAAACACAGTCCTGAGCAACCTTATGCCTGATCTCTTTATTAAATATAGACATTAAAATATTGGCTAAAATCCTTGCCACTAGACTCAACAAGATCATTTATGCTTTGGTCTATAAAGACCCAGTGGGTTTTGTCCCCCTCTGACAGGCCACAGACTACATCCGATGCTTGAGTCTTCTTACCCATGTTGCAGATCCCTGCAACTTATGCTGCTTTTCTTGGACATTAACAAATTAATTCATATCTTTTCTGGCCCTACCTCCAGGCAGTTCTTCGTCACAGAGGATTAGGTGATTGTTTGACCTGGCTTGGCTCTCTCTATAGCACACCCTCTGCCTCTGTTAAATATATGGGCTATGAGTCCGCCTCCTTTCTGGTCCTTAGAGGTTCAAGAGGGGGTGTCCCCTTTCACCCCTTTTATTTATCTTGGCATTGGAATCCTTGGCAGCTGACATACAAGCTAATGTGAACATAAAGGGTGTGGAATTGGCAGATGTATTTCACAAGATGGCTGTGTTTACAGATGACATGCTGCTGTATCTCCTCACACTTCTTTACCTAACCTTCTTTCTTATGCATGACTTTGGCGTTTCTTTACCCACCATGAACTTTGAACGTTTCCTTACCCACAGCCTCCTAGGACTCGCTGAGGACCCAATTTCCTTTTCAGTGCACTCTCTCCCTCCATTACCTGGGAATCCACCTCACCTTCTCTTACCATTCCATATACTCCGCTAATTACCCTACCTCATTGATTCTCTGAAATGATTGCTAGATTCTTGGGACAGATCTCAAATCTCTTAGTGGTCCCTGGTAATATGGTGGATGGTCCCTTAGTGGCGACAGCATCCCCTCTACCTCTGACCACAACAGGTTCTCCGGCCGGCAGAACTTTTACTTTTGGTTGGACTGCAAGCCGCAGTCCCAACCCTGCGCTGCTCTCTTGCTTCTGAATAGGCCCCCGGAACGGCCTAGCAGCCAGATGTCCCCAGGATAGGCCTCAGGCTCTGGCCTAGCAGCCCGGGGCAGTACAACACAGGTCCACCCAGACAACCGTCCAGGTGGTACAGAACCCAGATCACCTGACCTTACCCAAATAAATAGGCTCTCCCAGCAGGCCAGGGGACACAAGAAAATTACTGCCCATTGGCTGAGACACCCGATCTATTCCTAATCTGTCCTTGCAATGCCCTTATCTAATGCCACTAGATACCTGGCCATCTAGTGACAGAAGAGAGAAGTACAGTAATTCCAGAATTAGGGTGGAATCAATTGATCTCCTATCAATTGGCCAAAGAAACTATGCTTGGCAGATAAATTTACTAGCAACCCTGCCTAAACATCAGGGTGGTGCTGCATACACGTCCAAAGCTAGACTAGGATTGGGGGTTCCCAATATTGGCCATTATTATGAAGCAGCCCAAATTTGCCCCCACCCCCCATGTCCAACTCAACACAGGCAAATCAGCACTTCTTTGGATGCTTATCGATGTTTTAGCTATTGATTCACTGCCCTGGATCCCCCGTGTATAGTCCAAAATCCCTGAACCCCGTCTTGGCCCATACCCTCACAGTCTGAGATTTGAATCAGCCAAGATAGCTAAATACCTGCCTGTATATCTGCCTAATCTTTTTCAAGGTTGCTAGGATTTGGGTGACATGAAAGATATTTGGTAGACATGTCCAAAAGTAAGGAAGCTTTGGATATGGGTATATACACTAGTCAATACTGTCCTTCATGTTAACCTGCATAAGGGTCCCTGGGACGCCCTTTTACATAAACCAATTTAAACCGCTACCCGTGGGAGTATACTCTTATTACTTATATTTTTATGGTGACAAAGCAAAGTCGTGGAAATGACCTACCTTTCGTTTTGAGGTTAGGAACCGAATCCATGGAATGCTCATTAATGAGAAATTGACAGAGATTTTTACAGAAACACATAATAAATTCTTACAGGTTTGGCAACCTGGGTTAGATCTATTTCCTAGATCTTATATGACTTTCCGGCTCTTGGAACTGTAACCACATTTGTGATATTGGATGCAATAAGACACTCTGATTTTCTCCTTTGGAGTAGCTCCATCCACACCCTGTTTCATCAAGACCATGGGAGTTAATTTATATGGACTTTGTGGTTGATCTAGCTACCTCAACAGAAATGACAACTATCTAGGTAGTTGTCGATCATCTCACTAAGATGGTACATAACAGTTAAGGGAGTACCCACTGCTGAATATGCTGTGGAACTGATGGTTTGGGAAGACTAACCGCTTGCCGACCAGCCGCCGTCAAACTGCTGCAGGCAAGCTCGATCCTGTGAATCGCCATAGCTGTACGTCGGTCCCTTTTAATAGCTATAGCAGGTGTGTGCACCCACTGCACGGCAGGGGAGCTGATGCATGTGGCCAGCAGCCGCGATTTCCGCCAGCCACCAGCGAACACGGGGAACCGTCAATGTAAACAAACAGATCCCCGTTCTTTCGGGGGAGTACTGAGTGAATGTCTGTTCCTAGTGATTAGAAACAGCGATCTCTCTGTACTCCCAGTCAGTCCACCCCCCACAGTTATAAACACCTCCCAGGGAACACATTTAACCCCTTAATCACCACTAGTGTTAACCCCTTCCCTGCAGTGTAATTTATACAGTAATCAGTGCACTTGTATAGCACTGATCGCTGTATTAATGTCACTAGTCCCAAAAAAAAGTGTCATAAGTGTCCGATCTGTCCGTCGCAATCCGGCTAAAAATCACTGATCACCGTCATTACTAGTAAAAAAAAAAAAATTAATAATAAAAATGCCATAAATATATCCCCTATTTTGTAAACACTATAACTTTTGCGCAAACCACTCAATATACGCTTATTGCGATTTTTTTTTTTTTTTACCAAAAATATGTAGAGTACATATTGGCCTAAACTGATGAAGAAATTAGGGTTTTTTTTAGTTTTTTTGGGATATTTATCATAGCAAAATTGTCGGTCTTTTTTTGTTTATAGTGCAAAAAATAAAAACCGCAGAGGTGATCAAATACCACCAAAAGAAAGCTCAAAAAGGACATCAATTTTGTTTGGGTACAGCGTCGCATGACCACGCAATTGTCAGTTAAAGCGACGCAGTGCCATATCGCAAAAAAACGGCCTGGTCATTAAGGGGGTATATCTTTCGGGGGCGAAGTGGTTAAACTACCTGGAATCCTTGATGATGTAGTGCGGGACCTAGGTGCGCAGTTACTTAAAAATTCTTAAAAAGCTTTTAACCCGTCCTCTGATTTTCAACCCGAATCAGACCAAGGGGACCAATCAAACTCTAGAGAAATACCTTCAATATTTTGTCAGTTTTATCTTCAGGATGACTGGATGGACTATCTTTCTATGATGGAATTCACTCATAACAATTCTAAACATAGCCCAACTTCTACAAGTCCTTTTTCCTTAAACACAGGGTATCATCCAGTTTTTATTACTGCTGTCTTCATTACCATTCATTACCAACCTTTGGCTTGATGCTCAACTATGTTTTTGCTTGATCCTAACCTGCAACCATTTGTTACTGACCTTTGACTTGTTCCTCAACTAACCTTTTGCCTATTCCCAACTGGCAACCACTTGTTTCCAACCTTTGGTTTTTTTAATGAGTACACTTCTGCTTGATTCCTACCTGCCACATTTGCTACTGCACCCTGACTTGCTCATCTCCAGGTGGAACGATCTTGAGGACTGTAACCTAGAAATAACATGCAGCAAAACCCACCTCCAACATCAGGAGCTCTGGTAAAGACCAGATGCTTAGACCCCGCAGCTTGGGTGACCCACGTTACATCATCTAGGGAATTAACTTATGTATTTATCCTGCTAGTTTCTTTGTGAATCTTTCCACTCCTATAGCCACTGGTCTCCAAGCCTGAACCTTGATCATGACAGTGGAATAGAGGTCCTTGATATAGCATATAAGGTTTGTTGGGAAGGGGCCAGGGGGTTTTCTGCAAGAAGTCTGAGTATATCTGTGTACCAGGTTCTTCTGGACCAGTTTGGTGACAGAAAAATCACTGCCTTCCTCTCTTGTTATATTTTGAGAAGCAGGCAAGGTAGAATACTCAGTGGTGGAGGGAAGGCATAAACTAGCCTTAACTGAGACCAGGGGAAAACTAGAGCATCTGAGGCCAGAGCAAGAGGATCCCTGGTTCTGGGTAGAAACAGAGGTAGCTTGTTGTTGTATCTGGAGGCTAGACTGTCATCAGGAGTCCTCCATTTTTTTGCATATTAGATTGAACACATCTGGATAAAGAGACCATTTCCCTGGTCCAGGTAGCGGTGCCTGAGATAATCCAACTGCCCACTCCTGGGATGTGGATTGCAGAAAATCACTGGACAGCGAGGTTCCGGCCCAAGAGAGGATCTGGTTTACTTTCTTCAAGGCAGTCAGACTCTTTATGCCCCCTTAATTGATTTATGCCATTGTGGTTGCATTGTCTGACTGTTTCCAATTAGGGTGTTTCTTTAGAAGGGAGATCCAGTGCTGGAGAGACAGCTCTAAGCTTTAAAAAGTTGCTGGGGAGTTTGGCCTCCTCCCTTGACCATGTTCCTCGAACCATCAAAGATTGGAATACTCCTCCCTAGCCTGGCAGACCTTTCATCTGTTGTAAGAACCTTCCAATTATATTTTTCCACTGTCCAAGTAGCTGTGGTTTTTCATTCTGAAATAGTGCAAGAGTTGGTTGCAGGACTGGAACTGGGTAAAGAGTTTTTAAAAGCATCTCAAATTTTCTGTTCACAGAATCTTTAAAAGATGGAACATCTTCAATGGGTACAGTTAGAGGTTTGTTTAGGATAGAGATGCCAGGGCCAACCACAGGAATAGCCCTCTTTTTTGTAACTTCAAAATAATAGAGTTTGGAAAAGAGGAATCTTCTGCAGCTTCCTCCAAAACTGCTTTTATATCCTCTTCATTCTCCCCTGATCCAGCATCCTCTAGGATTGGTATATCAGGGTGACTCAAGGTTGAGAAACAGGAATAGAAGAGGCAGGGTGTTTGAGCCCCGGACACAGATGGCTGAATTAAGGCCATAATTTGTCTAACAATTTGTGATATGCTGTAGATGCAAAAAATTCTGTTATTGTCAAGTAGGCTGCCTGTTGTGTGCCTGAAATAGAGCTATAATCGGATGCTGAAGTGTTAAGACCAGTTCCTGCTTTAGTGCAAGGGATCCATTGTCACTCTGAGGCTGAGTGTTGTGCATGACTTCAAAAAAAGTGAATGTTTGCTTGCTGTTAAGAGTTGTCTCCCTTTCATCTGATCTCTGCTATAGCCACAAGCGAGGATATTCCCCTGTGGGATACTCATTGAGTAGAGTGTGGGTGATAGGGTAGGTGAGTCCAGTAGCAGTACATGGTAACCCAAGTGTAGACTGTCCTGCAACAAATCCTTGAGGTGAGAGGATGACAGGAAGTGTCCGATACCTTATAAGGGCTCTAGACAGAAGTGGCATTAAAGTGTGTGAACAGTGGTCTAATATAACACCTGATCATCGGCCTGACACTGAGTGGATGAATTTTAGAACCAAGTTTGAAAATTTTGTACCATAAAGTGAATACATCCCCATTTTTCAGAGTAATGGTCAAAATATAAAAGGTGATCTTGTCTTTTCTGTTCACAATACTGGACTGAATATAAAGTCCAGGCTTTGTCAGTCACAGGTGGTCACAGCACAGAAAGGGTCTTCAGGGATTGGGTTCCATTGTGATGGACCAGAGCCCTGGACCTGTATAGTGCCAAGGATCCAGCGCCCAAAGCAACATTACAGACCATCCTCACAACATGGGTTCTGGGTACGGCTTCCAAGGTTTTTACTGAGGTTGCACTGTTCCAGAAGATAGAGAGCGGTGGCACATTGAATATTTTTGGAGCACTATCACATGGATTAATCCTTATTAAGATGCTCACTTTTAGTGCAAAGTGGATTTACCTTTTGTAAATAACCCCCTTTGTCTCTATCATTTAAAATACACCCATGATAAAAATTATAGACCCTTCATTTCTTTGTAAGTGGGCAAATTTACAAAATCTGTATTTGTTTGTACGTTGCCAATTGGCACAGTGAATACACACACACAGTATCTTGCAAGGCTTTTATATTCATTACTTTAGTAAACCTTTAGCTTTGCCTGGCATACCTCTTTAAACAGTTCAACTGGGTATTTCTACATAAAACAGGATACATATGATACAGATTTAAAATGGGAATGCATCTGAACCAAGGAAAAATGCTGGGATTCCATTTCAGTGACTGTCAACATCAAATGCATCTAAACTCAAGACTAAAAATTTAATTTCAGCTTACCAGTCCTTAGAGGTGGTGGCTGCATTTCTTAATTTTCCATAATTTTTAATTTCTTGATTTTGCCAGCAACACATTTTTTGTCCTAGGGTGACAAGTCATTCACTGTACTGCATCTTTGGACCCCAGACATGACTACAGAACAACTCCCTCTCTGTAAGCATGGGGAAGTGTTCTGTCATACACAAAGGTAAACTAGGCAGAGCTGATAACATTTCAGATCTTGGTGTCCGCTCACAATACGTTTCAAGCCCACTGAATTTCTGGCAGGAACAGCAGATTTGGTTTTTCACTTATAGAACAGATTATAAAAGGAATTGTTAAGTTTTACATACACTAAAAGAATGTAGTGCTTCACACAGATTCTCTTTAGGATGTCCAAGACTAGGGATGAGCCGAACACCCCCCTGTTCGGTTCGCACCAGAACATGCGAACAGGAAAAAAAGTTCGTTCGAACATGCGAACACCGTTAAAGTCTATGGGACACGAACATGAATAATCAAAAGTGCTAATTTTAAAGGCTTATATGAAAGTTATTGTCATAAAAAGTGTTTGGGGACCTGGGTCCTGCCCCAGGGGACATGGATCAATGCAAAAAAAAGTTTTAAAAATGGCCGTTTTTTCAGGAGCAGTGATTTTAATAATGCTTAAAGTCAAACAATAAAAGTGTAATATCCCTTTAAATTTCGTACCTGGGGGGTGTCTATAGTATGCCTGTAAAGGGGCGCATGTTTCCTGTGTTTAGAACAGTCTGACAGCAAAATGACATTTTGAAGGAAAAAACTCATTTAAAACTATTGCATTGCCGACAATACAGATAGAAGTTCATTGATAAAAACGGCATGGGAATTCCCCAAAGGGGAACCCCGAACCAAAATTAAAAAAAAAAAAAAAAAAATGACGTGGGGTTCCCCCTAAATTCCATACCAGACCCTTCAGGTCTGGTATGGATTTTAAGGGGAACCCCGCGCCAAAAAAAAAAAAAAAAAACGGCGTGGGGTCCCCCCAAAAATCCATACCAGACCCTTATCCGAGCACGCAACCTGGCAGGCCGCAGGAAAAGAGGGGGGGACGAGAGTGCGGCCCCCCCTCCCTCCTGAACCGTACCAGGCCACATGCCCTCAACATTGGGAGGGTGCTTTGGGGTAGCCCCCCAAAACACCTTGTCCCCATGTTGATGAGGACAAGGGCCTCATCCCCACAACCCTGGCCGGTGGTTGTGGGGGTCTGCGGGCGGGGAGCTTATCGGAATCTGGAAGCCCCCTTTAACAAGGTGACCCCCAGATCCCGGCCCCCCCCCTGTGTGAAATGGTAAGGGGGTACATAAGTACCCCTACCATTTCACGAAGAAAGTGTCAAAAATGTTAAAAATGACAAGAGACAGTTTTTGACAATTCCTTTATTTAAATGCTTCTTCTTTCTTCTATCTTCCTTCATCTTCTGATTCTTCTGGCTCTTCTGGTTCTTCCTCCGGCGTTCTCGTCCAGCATCTCCTCCGCGGCGTCTTCTGTCTTCTTCTCCTCGGGCCGCTCCGCACCCATGGCATGGGGGGGGAGGCTCCCTCTCCTCCTCCTCCTCTTCTTCTCCTCTTCTTCTCCTCTTCTTCTTCTTCTCTTCTTCTCCGGGCCGCTCCGCAATCCATGCTGGCATGGAGGGAGGCTCCCGCTGTGTGACGGCGCTCCTCGTCTGACAGTTCTTAAATAACGGGGGGGCGGGGCCACCCGGTGACCCCGCCCCCCTCTGACGCACGGTGACTTGACGGGACTTCCCTGTGGCATTCCCCGTGACGTCACAGGGAAGTCCCGTCAAGTCACCGTGCGTCAGAGGGGGGGGGGGTCACCGGGTGGCCCCGCCCCCCCCGTTATTTAAGAACTGTCAGACGAGGAGCGCCGTCACACAGCGGGAGCCTCCCTCCATGCCAGCATGGATTGCGGAGCGGCCCGGAGAAGAAAAGAAGAAAAGAAGAAGAGAAGAAGAGAAGAAGAGAAGAAGAGAAGAGCGGGAGCCTCCCCCCCATGCCATGGGTGCGGAGCGGCCCGAGGAGAAGAAGATAGAAGACGCCGCGGAGGAGATGCTGGACGAGAACGCCGGAGGAAGAACCAGAAGAACCAGAAGATGAAGGAAGATAGAAGAAAGAAGAAGCATTTAAATAAAGGAATTGTCAAAAACTGTCTCTTGTCATTTTTAACATTTTTGACACTTTCTTCGTGAAATGGTAGGGGTACTTATGTACCCCCTTACCATTTCACACAGGGGGGGGCCGGGATCTGGGGGTCACCTTGTTAAAGGGGGCTTCCAGATTCCGATAAGCCCTCCGCCCGCAGACCCCCACAACCACCGGCCAGGGTTGTGGGGATGAGGCCCTTGTCCTCATCAACATGGGGACAAGGTGTTTTGGGGGGCTACCCCAAAGCACCCTCCCAATGTTGAGGGCATGTGGCCTGGTACGGTTCAGGAGGGAGGGGGGGCCGCACTCTCGTCCCCCCCTCTTTTCCTGCGGCCTGCCAGGTTGCGTGCTCGGATAAGGGTCTGGTATGGATTTTTGGGGGGACCCCACGCCGTTTTTTTTTTTTTTTTTTGGCGCGGGGTTCCCCTTAAAATCCATACCAGACCTGAAGGGTCTGGTATGGAATTTAGGGGGACTCCCACGTCATTTTTTTTTTTTTAATTTTGGTTCGGGGTTCCCCTTTGGGGAATTCCCATGCCGTTTTTATCAATGAACTTCTATGTGTATTGTCGGCAATGCAATAGCCGCGAGTAGTTTTAAATGAGTTTTTTCCTTCAAAATGTCATTTTGCTGTCAGACTGTTCTAAACACAGGAAACATGCGCCCCTTTACAGGCACACTATAGACACCCCCCAGGTACGAAATTTAAAGGGATATTACACTTTTATTGATTGACTTTAAGCATTATTAAAATCACTGCTCCTGAAAAAACGGCCGTTTTTAAAACTTTTTTTTGCATTGATCCATGTCCCCTGGGGCAGGACCCAGGTCCCCAAACACTTTTTATGACAATAACTTGCATATTAGCCTTTAAAATTAGCACTTTTGATTTCTCCCATAGACTTTTAAAGGGTGTTCCGCGGCATTCGAATTTGCCGCGAACACCCCAAATTGTTCGCTGTTCGGTGAACTTGCGAACAGCCAATGTTCGAGTCGAACATGAGTTCGACTCGAACTCGAAGCTCATCCCTATCCAAGACTAATGAAACTCCTTTGGACTCTGACTGTACTCTTCACTGGTTCTCTTCCTACCTAGCCAACTGCACCTTTAGCGTTTTAAAACTCTACTTCCTCCTTTCCCTGTTGCGGTCCCCCCCAAGTTTCTTTACTTGGACCTCTATTTTCAATCTACACCTTCTCCCTGTGTGAGCTGATATCCTCCCATGGCTTTCAATACCACCTCTACGCTGACGACACCCAAATCTATTTCTCTACCCCTCAGCTCACTTATGTCTGTTAGTAAATTAGTGATATCAATCTATCCAAAACTGAACTTCTAAAAGTTCTTCCTCCCCCATATGCCCCTTCCCATAATCTGCCAATCGATGGCACAACTATAAGCCCATCCCTGCAAGCCAAAGTTCTAGGTGTAGTCCTGGACTCTGAACTTTCCTTTAAACCCCCGTCCTAATCTTGCTGCCTCAACATCTCCAAAATACGCCCCTTTCCAACCAATGACACAACAAAGCTCTTATTTCACTCCCTGGTCATCTCTTGCCTCTACTGCAACTCCCTTCTCATTGGCTTATCTCTACATAGTCTATCACCCCTTCAATCCATCATGAATGCTGCTGCCAGACTCATTCACCTTACCAATCGCTCGGTCTGCTACCCCTCTGTCAATGCCTCAACTGGCTTCCGTTCACCCAACAAATTAAATTAAAAAAAAATACTAACTACTTATAAAGCCATCCACAATTTAGGTCCCAGCTACATCACTAGCCTAGTCTCTAAATCCCAACCTACTCATTCTTTGTTCCTCTCAAGACCTCCTGCTCTCTAGCTCCCTCGTCACCTCCTCCCATGCTCGCCTCCATAACTTTTCCAGAGCCTCTCCAAACCTATGGAATACCTTACCCAAATCTGTCCGATTATCTCCTACTCTATTAGCTTTTAGACGATCCCTGAAAACCCATCTCTACAGAGAAGCCTACCCTACCCACATCTAACAACTGTCAGACTGTTCTAAACACAGGAAACATGCGCCCCTTTACAGGCACACTATAGACACCCCCCAGGTACGAAATTTAAAGGGATATTACATCTCCATCAGCTCTTCCCCCACAATTATTACCTTTTGTTCCACTTGACCCTCCCTTCTAGATTGTAAGCTCTAACGAGCAGGGCCCTCTGAATTGATTTGTATTGTAAGTGTACGGTCTGCCCTCATGTTATAAAGTGCTGCGCAAACTGTTGTCACCATATAAATCCTGTATAAGAATAATAAACATGTACAGTCATGTGAAAAACTAAGTGTACCCCACTGATATGATTGACTTTTGAACAGGAAAACATTTCATCATTATGCAAACAGTGGCTACAGATAAAAAGGTGATATACTATATTTGATTTGAATAAGAACACAATGTGCCTGTTAAATCATTTACTCAACAAAAATATATAAATATTAATCAGATAATCGTGTAATGTGGGCCATCGCCATCAAAACCTGGCAATCTTAAATTCATTGTCAGATTCATAGGCACCCACACCTTTCTTTGAGTGTATTGCATTGCTTTTATGATGGCATGATGGCATCACATAAGTCAGCAGGAAAAAAGACGCCAAATGCCTGAGGTTTTAAATAAGGCTTCCAATCACAGATACCTAATCTGGAACACCAGATTCAATGAAAATGAAGTGTTGGTAAACATAGGGGTGCATTTACTTTTTCCATATGATAAAATGTGTATTTTGTTAAATTTTGAATATGAAAATACCCCATGTAAATTTTATATGTAATTTGTTCAAGTATGGCGATCTATGAATATTTGTCTGCTCAAATATTGGAAAAGTCAACCGTTTCCATGAAATGTACTAACTTTCACAGGTCTGTAATAATACTTTTGTTTTAGTCAGATAAATATGAAATAGTGCCTACAAACATTTGACAGGCACAGCTAAAGAGTGGAGAGTGTGAGTGATCGAGTATCCTAAAAAAGTTAACGTGTGTACAAAATGTTTTTTGGGTAGATTAAGTGGTAACAGTGAGTTTTTTTTTTTTTTTAAGTAGTGTGTGGCCGAGTTATAAAACTTTAATATGAACATCAGAAATCAAAATAATGAATTTGAACTTTATTGCTTCTGAAGATTCCAAATTCATTGCCAAGTTTTTTTTTCTAAAAATATACATAGATCAAAATGTACATTTCTTACAACATTGTTAAAATCTATACATACAAATTAGGGCAGTTTAAAAAAAAATATAATAGGAAGACGACATTTCCTGACATGCAAGATTAGTTTGCTGTTTTGAGTCAAGGACATGCACAATTATACAGATCCTTATAAAAAGTAAAAATAAATTGGTTTTACAAATAAAAGTTTCTTCTCTAGACTAGGTGTAAGCCTTGAGGAGGAACTTGCTAAAAAACAATGAAATATTCCAAAACTGCCATCTTGTAAATCCTACTGAGGGTGTTATGTACAATTTGGTCAAGAAATTCCAGAGGCTGAAAGGGTTTTTAAATGACAACAAAGGCAAATAGGCTGTTCTCTTTAAGGGAAGTTGCACTTTGCAAGAAAATCTGCCCCAGAGCTTTGTGAATGTAACAAAGTTCCACTCTGCAACACAGCCCAAATCAACTACAAGGAATAAAAAACAAACACCAGTTTTGTTTGCATGTGATTGGATGATTGAATTCAGCAGAGCTTCACCTTATTCAACAAGCTCTGAGGATAATTTTCTTGCAAGTGCAGCTCCTCTTGCAAAGTTAATCAACTACAGTATTTAGGAACTCCATTTTGTTTTCATAAAGGCTTCCAATACAACATTCTGGGCAAGTCTAGTTGTCTTCTTGTGACTGTATGGTTGCCTGAAAAAAAAAAAAAAGTTTTAAAAAGCTTAATTAACTAAAACAGGATACCATACTTTTTTTGCATTTCTATGTTAGGATTTTCATATCAGATACAATAATACGTTGGTGGAGGTCAAGTGCTCTGGGTGGATACATCATCATCAAAACTTAAAATATTGTACACTGGAATGTCAGACTGCATCTATGAGCAGCATAAAAGTCCATGTGTATGGTTATTATACATTTATATAATCTTTGGTCCAGCGGTAAAGCTTTAAAAAAGAAAAATTATACATGCATATTTTTTTTTGATAGCATATAGAAATATTTTATTGCAGCAAAAGAAAAAAAAAAAAAAAACCAAAAAACCACAAACAGTTTGGCATTGGATGCACATAGAAAAGCAGCATGAAGACACTTAGGTGCATCCACCAAGCATAAGGGCTGGGACTAGAATTGCCAAGTACCCAGGAACTAAGATCTGTGGAAAAACAAGACCATAGATCAACTTCATCCTGGTATGTCCCCAGGGCCGCTGTTAGAAATCATGGGGCCCATACAGCCTACCTGACGGGGCCCCCTTGGCCCCGCCCACAACATCACCCCTGGCTCCACGCTGTCATGAAATCTGGGGGGAATGGTGGCAGAAGCTGAAACATGCAACATGTTCCAAAAGGTGAACCTTTAATAACCAATATTATTCTAAACTTTTTACACTATAATAAAGCAGCAGAGACGTCGTATTTTAGAACTTTTGACAACTAATTAGCTGGGATGAGCTCAGGCGTGTTTGGACCATAGTCTGAACCCACCTTAGCTATACCACCAGGAAGCTTTACAGCGCCCCACCAATCATAACTGGATCTGAATGGAAGAGATGTCAGCGTTTTGACATCTGTGCCCGTTCAGTTTGGGTCCGCATACACCAGACTTGTGTCCATTTACATCAGGCTACCTCTAATCTGTCACATTCAGGTCTGGAAAAATAGAAAAGGATGTTCTTTTTCATTTTTTTATTTTTTGACCTGAATGGACACGAAGGTAGGCGGATCTAAATGCACACAAGTCAATTCATATCTGGACTCCTGTAGACCTACATGGAGCTTTCAATCAGGTCTGCATGAAAAACTGGCAGGGGACCTGAATGCAAAGCTTGGATGAAAAATTCTCAAAGGGGAGTGGTTTTGGGTTGGTAAAAATGCAGCTTGACTGTGTGTTTGTACTGCCCCCCCCCCCCAACACACATGTAAAGTAGCGTCTCATTGTGTGCTCATGGTCATCATCATTATGATGATCAGAGTACAGCAGGTGCTGTATGGCTGTCAGTGAAACATGGCTGCTGGGTCCTGACTTTGTTATGGCTGTACAGTGTTATAGTCTGTAACACACAGTACAGCCATATATTAAGAAAGTCAACACCCAACAGTATGTTACACTGACAGAGCCATACAGCACCTGGTGTGCTCTGATCATAATGATGACCATGAGCACACAATGGGGAGTCTGGGGACTGCACCTTAGCCTGTGTGATGTGTCAGTGTGTGTGCAGGGGGATTGCTTGCCTGTGCACCGCCGCTGGGATTACTCTTTCTGCACTACTGTCTCAGCCTCCTCAGGGATCAGTCTCTCCCTCAGTCTCACAGGCTGCAGCAGCACGGCACTTACTGAGGGAAGGGAGCCACATTACAATTGAATCCATCCACCGGGGAAAGCATAAGGTGAGCAGCCGGAACTTTAGTTTGTTACAAGGTACACTGGTGCAGAGCAGGGATTGTCTGCCTGCGCCCTAAAATGGAGAAAAAGTCCCTCTTTTGCTCTTTCCTCCTGGACCCCTCTGTTAAACTGATGGGGCCCAGGAAGGTACTATATACCTTAATAATCACGTAGGTGCAGGTTAATAAAGTTATTTAGCCAATTTGTTTTTTTTTTTTAAGCTAGAAATTAACTACAAAGCTGCTCGGGCCCGGTATAACAGGGGGGCTGGTTGTACTGCCCTATAAGCGGCTCTGTATGTCCCCTTCACCTGTGCAGAGTTGCCCATTGCTTACCAGTTCCTTTCCCCACATGTGTATACCTTACATGTCACTCATTTTCTTTACTTCTGTGGATGTGTACTTCCCCCACCTGTCCAACCAAATATTTTTCCTCATACTACACATCCCTACATTTACACTCACCACTGGAGTTCGTTCTCCATATTTGCTCCAAAATGTCATTTTCACCGTGTTTTTGTGCCCAGTTCGTTGGTCAAAAGTTTGACAGTGGTTAAATGGCGGGCTATACAAGTGGAGACTCACAGCTGATTCTGTATGGCTTGGGTTTTCCACTCGGTGAAGGCCCATGGAATCTAGAAAGAAGAAGGATTGACAGATTGCTTAGAAGACAAACCTTATGACATAGCCACTAATTCTACATATCCAAGCTAAAGCAGTGTTGGGACTACAATTAAAGTGGCTGTAAATGTAAAATGTTTTTTACCTTAAATGCATTTATGGAAAAAAAAAAAAAAAAAAAAAAAAAAAAGTCTATCCCCTATTTTGTAGACACTACAACTTTTGCGCAAAGCAATGATAATATGCTTATTGCAAAAATATATATATATCATTTAAATTCACTTATTCTTCATTAATGTACACACAGCACCCCATATTGATAGAAAAAAAAAAAAAAAAAAAAAAAAACACAGAATTGTTGACATTTTTTGTAGATTTATTAAAAAAGAAAAACTGAAATATCACATTTCATAATTGTGTACGGTCAGTGAAACTTTGTTTGCTCTAAAATACAAATTAATTCAGGACAAGCTTTTGTACCTCCTTCAAGGTACCGCTTGGACTAAGAATGGGGTACACTATACCTCCCAACTTTCTGAGGGAATGAGGGACACCCATTAGCAAAAGTATAGGGTACACTCCCTGACAGATCCCCCCCTTTAAAAAAAAAAAAATGAATAAGAAGAAATAATAATGGATGTTCTTTTTTTACCACTAGTATTCCTTTATACTGGAATTTACAAATGCAGAAATTTAGAAATTGGATTTAAAAAGGTTTAGCACTGGGAAACACTTTGACAGACAAGTAATGCATTTTATATACAACTATAAAGATCAGACCAAAATGAGGGACCGATGCATAGGAAAGGAGGGACTTTGTTCCAAATGAGGGACTGTCCCTCAAAATCAGAGACACTTGTCCTGAAAGTTTGGAGGTTAGTGCAAATTTAAAAGTATCATGGACAGTATCCAATTGTTTTAGTTGCAGGTGCACTAACACAGCTACAATCACCTCAAGTGTATAAAGTTCAATTTAAAAAAAAAAAAAAAAAAAAAAAAAATACTGACAACTTCCCTTCAGCCTCTTGTAGGCATTGACTGTGAAGTCCCATTATAGATCTATTGCAGAGAGCAGAAATAGAAGGCATTTTAGGTGGAGATAAATGTGAGATCCTCAAGAATTATGGAGCTTACAATGGTTTAAAAATAAAAGCACAAGGATTCAAAATCTATGCAATATGCAAATGAACTTCATGTGGTTTTGACATAAATTACATTTAAAATAAGCTTTGTGAAAGCCCCACTGAATTTGTGCTAAAAATGTGTTAAGGCCAATGTAATTGGCAAATTTAGACTGAGAACTTGCAGGGGAAAAAATAAATAAATGAACACCCCAGACCAATGCAGTCAAATATTGCAATCTTCTACCACTCAAAATCTCAGGACTGCTTATGTGCAACAATTTTATGACAACTGAAAAAGAAAACAGATATGTGAAAAGGTTGTGTTGAAATAGTTATGGCCATATTAAATGTAGCGCTGGTAGATTTTCAATCTAACGCTTATAGGTAAATTTAGTGGGTTATCTGTTTCATACATAGTCAGATTTGCCTCTGTTCCAGCTTGGCTGAGTTGCATGTAGTTTCACACTGTGCCTGTGGGTGTCGTTGTCACCATGGGTCGGTGTTGGAAAGGCAACACGCTGAAGTGTATAAGTGCTCCTCTGTCCCGGAGATAACTCGGTGGAGGTGGTCCTCTGAGTTGCATTCTGGGAGAGGGTAGTTATGGGTCAGACGCCATGTTTTAGGGTTCGTTTTTCGTTCCACCTGCTGGCCCTCCTGGCCGACAGGTATGTGCTAGGAGTACTACCTCGTGGTTCTCCATCCGGGAGGCCCACATCGCTGCAGCGTGTAGGTGGGCCCAGAAGCCTGTCTGGGGCCTACCACAGCGGCAGAGGAATGTTCCTGGGCTGTCTGTCCTAGAGGGAAGAAGCTGGACAACTGAGAAGATTCCAGGGGAGGACCCGTCATGGAAGGATCATGCAGAGTGCTGGTCTGGAGAGTTGGAGGACGCATCCTAAAGTAATTCTACTGCATAGTACTGCCGGGTTGGCTTAAAGGTTCTAGTGCTGTGTTTGCTGTTCATCGTAAACCATTACATACTGTGGCAGAGGATCGTACAGGTTTTGTTCCAATCAAGTCTGTGGCAGAGACTTTTGTTCGTGCTGCGTACTGGCTGCTAGGTTAGTGAGAGAAACCTATCCAGGCAGGCAAAGATTCAACTCTAGAGAGTATATTCATCTACAAGATTTCAATTTCTAATACCACACTAAGAAAAGATATTTGAACTTCCCTGCAACTCTCCTTCTACCTCTTTCCTGCTACTTCCTTCAATTTACGTTTATTAAAGCATTGGAAAAGATACTCAAGTGTCCGGTGCCTACAGTGTCTGGTATTAAACTCAACGGGACCCTAGACCCGGTTCTGGTGAAATAGAGGTAGCGAAGGTGACGGTAACAGCCCCCTTTAAACCAGCAGCTCCACAGAGAGTTATTGCTACATTTTTTTTTTTTTTAAAAAAGGAAAGAAGAAGAAGAAAGAAGAAGTAGTATTCACTTGTGACACTATAGTAGAAGGCATATAATAAACCTAGACTGTAGTCCTTTTAACAAAACTACAAGTGATTGGCTTGTGCAAAGGGAGTTTTCGCAAGCCAGATATGTAGAACTATGTATATAATCAATACTTTTACCTTGAACATAAACCCTTAGATATCAGTACTGTTGAGGATTATGTAACAGTTCAGACAAAGTATAGTTGTAAAAGATGCAGCAGTCAAGCTACTTGTATTTATCTAAGATTGCTATTTTTCAAGCCTTTTAAATGCAGTTATGGTATGTAGGACACAGACAGATAAAAACTCATTGCATGACACATTGAGAATATCTTGTCAAAAGATTTCTGCCAATGTAGCAATTGTAGCTACCGCTGATATTGGCTTTTAAAAAAGGTCAAGGCCCCAGGGCTGTTATCATGGTAGTGGCTTCACTACCAAGCGAGTTACTAACCTGTAAAAAGCCAGCAGTGTACGTTTTCAGACATTGCAGACCTCACTGAATAAAAGTTAACCTTAAACACCAGCCATGCCAGTTCCGCATTTCTGCCCTCCCCAAGTTCACTTCAAAAACATTTAGATGACGCTGGATTTGTGTGTGGGCATCGCAGTCTGGACAGAGCGGAGGCCCCTCCATTTGGCAAACTCCATCACTGGGCACAGGTTTACTGCCACAGGCATCTTAGCGGCTGTGTGGCTACTCTAGGCCATCTTCATATACGCCCACATCACTGAGCCTCTGGGTCATCAGGCTGCCAATCCTTGAAGAGCCTGTTGTGGGACATCCCATCTCCATGAGCCTTGGCATCGTCACAATTGGTGAGAGGGCAGAAGCCCACCTTTAATATTACATTCAAAGTCACTGCATGCAGACATCTTTACCCCCACCCTTTCTACAGCAAAGGCCTTTTGCTGGCAAACACCCGGTTTACCCTACTGAACTTAGCTCGTCGCTATTGCACAGCATTATCCTTGGGCCCTGTCATAGCTAGCTGAAGATCTCAGATCCCTTTACTTTATGGATGCCTCCACATAAAAGGAATTTAACTGCAAAATCTGCTACTGATTAAAGTGACACTGAAGTATTTTTTTGTATAAAAATAACAAACATGTTAACTGCTCGGTGTAATGGTTTTGCACAAATCAGCCCTGATCCTCTTCTGGGGTCGCTCTTCAGTGCTCCTGGGCCCTCTCTCCAGTAGAGTGCCCTACACCAAGCAACTTGCTATGGGGGCACCCAAGCTGAGGCTCCGTGTGTCCATTCAGACACAGAGCCATGACTCTGCCCCGCTCCCTCTCTCCTCATTGGCTCACTGACTTTGACAGCAGTGGGAGCCAATGGCACCACTGCTGTGTCTTAGCCAATCAGAAAGGAGAGTCCCGTATGGCTGAGGCAATTGTGCAACATCGCTGGATCGAGATGGGGCTCAGGTAAGTATTAGGGGGGCTGCTGCACACAGAAGGTTTTTTATCTTAATGCATTACAAAAAACAAAACAGCTTTTTGAATTTTCACAAATTGCGTTTGTTATTTTTCTCTTGTGGCATATGTGCTTTGAGGGAGCCGATTGACCAAGAGTCTCTTCTTACCCATCTTGTGCCTGGGCTCATAGGACCACTTGGGATCTATTGGCCCCACATTCAGGGTCACTGTTCTTGCCAGTTCATTGCATATCACCAATTCTGTTTAACACTAAATCCTGTAATTTGGTGAATACCCAGTGTTTACATTTTTGTTGACCAAATAATATCTCTAGTAATAATTACCCTGCAAGCTCTATTATTCCTTTTGGTATCTTTACCACTTGCGTTTGCAGTGATTTTATTTAACCAGGTGTGCCAGAGGGGCTGAGGTTGTTCTTGGAGTTGAGGCACAGAACAGAACCCAAAATTACAAAGCGGCTCCTTCGGGGGTGGCACTACATAAACAAAAAACAAAACACTCCTGACCCATCAAATCGCATGACAAGTTGCTCCAATGTGAACGAGGGCTGAGGATTCTCCACATTTCAGCCAAATCCAGATTCAAAATAACTGCATTAAATAATGGCAATAATTTGGTAAAATATTTCCCCCCACCCTTAGCAGATAGTCTTGTCACATCTGCTTGCTGAAACATTTTTATCACCTCCAAATGAAGGTGTCCCTAAAAGTGCCAAGTGTTAGCCATTTCACAAAAATAAATAAAATTACCATTGATGTATGCACATTGATTTAACTTCAGCACCGTCTCAGATGTTTTCGTCATTGCCCCATTTGATTTTTTCTGTGGCCATTCGTACATAGTCTCCTTCAGGTTGCCTTGGAGAATCTTCAAGAAGCAGTGCGAGTTGGTGTGATCGTGTATACTGCTGCATGGAAGAATAATTTTAAAACAGCTTAGAATGGTGGATCAAAGAGGCATTAACAAGCAAAGTATAGATTGTGCAATTGATCTGCACCAGTGAAACACCAACTTTTATGTATCTGGTGCGGTGGAATCTCATGCCATATAAAAATTATATAGACAAATTTGGTCAGGTATTTATGTTTGGTAGGGAGACCTGCCTTGCAGTTGGCATTCGGTAGGGTTGCGATCAGGAAACTTGAATTCCTTCACACCAAACTTTGTGCATAAGGACAGTTGTGCTAAATAGAAAATGACCTTCCACAAACCGTTTATAAAAGGTTGGAAGAAGTTGTACAGTTGTATTGGCATGCAAACATTTTTTTTTACATATTAACAGTGTCCTTTGCAGTAACACCTGAACTCAAAAATTTGGAGGGGTTTCTGCATACTTTTGGACATAGTGTACCTGTTCTGCTCAAACAGATTTTGAACTTTGGAAGTGTTACACCAGGGAATATGGGGCGAAAGCCACCAGCTGAAAATAACAGTCTACAACAAGGGCAACATAGTGGGGGTTAATTACAAAAGGCAAATCCACTTTGCACTACAAGTGCACTTGGAAGTTCAGTCACTGTAGATCCAAGGGGGACATGCAAGGAAAATAAAAAACAGCATTTTAGCTTGCACATGATTGGGATTATAAAATCAGCAGAGCTTCCCCTCAGATCTGCAACGACTGCACTTCCAAGTGCACAGTGGATTTGCCTTTCGTAAATAAACCCCCAGTATGTTTAGGAGCAATAAAGCATCTTCAGGGTCACATGGAAGTAGATGGATCCCAGACCGTACGGAGGTCTAGTTACTTGCACACAAACCAAACCTCTACTGTACATTTGACAGAAAGATTTAGGTCTGAAATTTTAAGTTAAAACTTGCACCAATTGTGGAATTATTGCAGCAATATTTGAGAACTATGACAAGAGAATGTCTACCAACTACCTTGCTTTAAAAGTAACAGCGTAAACATTAGTGTACGTGAAGAAATGCACATAATTAATTAGAGAGTTTGTACATAAGACAGATTTTTCCTCTTGAGCTGTTCAAGACTTCTATCAGTCTAACAAAAAATCCATATGCAGCACTTTATCTCATTTGGGGAACAAAAAAAAAAAAGTTCTGATGCAGTTGCCCATAGCAAACTCTCTCCCCCTCCTCCACCATCCCAGCTTAAAAAAAAAAAAAAAAAAAAAAAAAAAAACACCCCACACACACACACACACTTTAAAGGCAGATTGGCTGCACACCAGCTGAGATAAAGTTGGCCTCAGACACCTTTAATTCGACCCATGATGCCCTAAGACTTTGAGCAGCACTGAAGATTCTACATTAATAGCTGGCTCATACCAGAATACAGTGCGGGAAGTTCTAGATCAATTCTGTTTGTTTTTTTTTTTATCACAGGTCACACTGTGGATGGAAAATAAGGTATAGACACTATGAATAGGCTTTGAGCCTATTGTAATTATACAAATGTCATAAATCATTCATGTTCCTTTGTGGGAGTAGTTAGATACAAAGTTAAGCTGCATTCACACCTTTGTGATGAATTTCTTTCCCACTTTTTTTGCATTTGTCACACGATAGCATAGGGCATCCCAGTCACGTGAATGGGCTGCCCTATGTACAAAAAGTAACTCAAAGTAGCTCTTGCACTTTTTGGCAGCAAGCCCAGCACATTTTTTTTTTTTTTTTTTTTTGGGCAATGCACATTTTACACACAACAAAAATGCGTGACTGCTACCCGTGTTTGGGTGCTATTAAGCACTACAAGTTCGATGAGCGCTTTTATGAGAACACAGGCTGAAAACATGCATTTCTGCCCACATTACCGAAACACGAAGGTGTGAATGCAGCCTTAAATGTGTGTGCGCACAGGTGTTTCATGTTACCGGTTGAAATGAGCAATTAAGACAGTGTTGGCTTCAGTTTCATGCATGCTTTACTTGAAGGACCCTGAGGGGGATTATCACATGCAAGAGCATGCTGGGTCGGTGATGTCACAAGGGGGCCGTGCCACCCCTCCGCTATTTAAGAGCTGTCATACGGCGGAGGGGGGTTTTTTTTGGGTCGAAGGTGGCTGTGTGATGGACGATGGTTCTACACTGGACAACTTTTTTTTTTTTTTTTTTTTAAAGGACTTGTCAAAAGCTTGTGTTAGGTCTTTACTAAATTTTACACTTTTTAGATGAATACCTCATTGCTGGCATTTCCAGACTGTGCCAGTTGCACACAAATCACATCTGTATTATGCAGGTGTGAATTTCATGCCACTTTTGAAGGTTTACATTGAGGTCTATGGACATTAAAGTGGATGCAAACCCACTATCATCCTTTCTAAACTACTGCCATGGTGGTTATCTATAAGGATATACATGCCTCCTGCATGTATCTTTACCTGTCAAATGTCTCCCCTCTGTCTGTTACGAGACCCAAAAAAACTGTATATTCTGTGGATGGGTCATTTACCCGGAGCTCAGTGGATGCAGTCGTGATGTCAGTAGACTCCCTGCCTACCTCTACACTCCTTGTCAATGTGCCTTTCTTACACTGAGCTTCTACTATGATCACCAACATCCAGAAAAGTCACCACACGACTTCAGCATGCCCAATCATGCTAAGGTGTGAAGCAGCTAATCCTGGGAGAGCTGGAGAAGAAAGGAAGAGGGGATCTGAAGTACACAGAATGTCTCTCAGGTTCATGCATGAGATATGTAAATCACCTGTCTGTCATAGCAAGGGGGGGAGAACTGACTATTTCTCTGTGTGTCAGTTTTTATCTCACTGAAAAAAAAAAAAAAAAAATTATAAAGGATTGCTCAGAGCTGGATTAACTCTTTGTGGCAAGACTGGGCACAGATGACATGAAATCCTATACTGTACAAAGTTGCAAGCCTTAATTAAAATTTTCGGGTTTAAATCCACTTTAAGTCGCCTAAAAGGCAGACCAAAAAAAAATAGTAAAGGAACTACTTAGAAGAAGTCGCACAGGTGTGAATGGGGCCTAAAGTTATTTTTACCTGCCATGTCCTTCACCCCAGCAGAGAATCATCAGATTAAACTTTCCATTTCCTTCATCTACCAAATTCCGAGTGTACCTGCAACGAGAGAAACCATACAAGATTATTTTTTTTCCTCTAGACAAAAACATTTCAGATTTTAAGACTCAAAATAGAATGGCCATGTATGAAGTACACAAGCAGCTTTTTCATAATGCTTTAATATGCCTAGTGCATGTTGTGTTAATTTACCCAGTTGAAGAATAAAAACGGTCACCATTGTCACTTTCTAAGCCAATTAAAGGTGGTGCGAAGGCAAACTGCAATTTTATCTGTACTACTATCTACCAATCTATGCATCTTACCATTTAATTATGAATCAGTAAAGAGTTTTGTTTTTGTTTTTGTTTTTTTGTTTTTTATAAAAAACACCCAACCACAGAAATTGTGACGCAAACAAATAGGACAAAATAACAGAAAAAGTCAACGTGCATCACAGCTCCAAGCCACTTTGGATAAGTCTCTATAAGCTTGCCACATCTTACCACTGGGATTTTGGTCCATTCCTCCATGCAAAACTGCTCCAGCTCCTTCAAGTTGGATGGTTTGCGCTTGTGAACAGCAATCTTTAAGTCTGACCACAGATTTTCTATTGGATAGAGTTCTGGGCTTTGACTAGGCCATTCCAACACATTTATATGTTTCCCCTTAAACCAGTCAAGTGTTGCTTTAGCAGTGTGTTTGGGGTCATTGTCCTGCTGGAAGGTGAACCTCCATCCTGGCCTCAAATCACACAGAGTGGCACAGGTTTTGCTCCCTGTATTTAGCACCATCCATCTTTCCCTCAGCTCTGACTAGTTTCCCAGTCCCGACTACTGAAAAACATCCCCACAGCATGATGCTGCCACCACCACGTATCACTGTGGGGATGGTGTTCTTTGGGTGATGTGTTGGGTTTGCGCCAGACAGTGTTTTCTTTGATGGCCAGAAAGGTACATTTTAGTTTCGGCAGACCAGAGCACCTTCCTCCATACATTTTGGGAGTCTCCCACATGCCTTTTCGCAAACTCAGAACGTGCCATTTTGTTTTTTGCTGAAAGTAATGGCTTTCTTCCAGCCACTCTGCCATAAAGCCCAACTCTATGGAGCATACGGCTCATTGTAGTCCTATGTACAGATACTCCAGTCTCTGTTGTTAAACTCTGCAGCTCCTACAGGGTTACTTTAGGTCTCTGTGCTGCCTCTCTGATTAATGCCCTCCTTGCCCAGTCCGTGAGTTTTGGTGTGCGGCTGTCTCTTGGCAGGTTTGCTGTGTTGCCATGTTCTTTCCATTTGGTCATGATAGATTTGATGGTGCTCCTAGGGATCAAAGATTTGGATTTTTTTTTTTTTTTTAATATATAACCTAACCCTGACTTGTACTTCTCAACAACATTGTCCCTTGTTTGGAGAGTTCCTTGGTCTTCATGGCAGTGTTTGGTTAGTGGTGCCTCTTGCTTAGGTGTTGCAGCCTCTGGGGCCTTTCAAAAGTGTGTATATGTAATGACAGATCATGTGACACTTAGATTACACACAGGTGGACTTTATTTCACTAATTATGTGACTCTGAAGGTAATTGGTTGCACCAGGAGCTTTTTATGGGCTTCATAACACAGGGGGTGAATGCATACACACATGCCAGTTATCAGTTTTTTGATTTCTGAAAAATAGTTTTATGTATATATTTTTCAAATTTTACTTCACCAACTTAGACTAATTCAGGGAAAAAAAAAAAATCCACACACACACAAACAGTAAAAGCTGTAATGTAACAAAATGGGTAAAAAGCTAAGGGGGTGAATACTTTTGAAAGGCTCTGACTGTACATAAATACACACACACCAATTATAGCTAAAATAAAAGACTTTTACCTTCCACTGTTACATCCCCAAAAGCATTATGTAGATGGGAAACAAACCTATTTACTAACCTATCACTCTTCCTTTTCTCTACGGCACCAGATTTTTACATTTTTTTTTTTCTTACACAGTCATCTCAGAATTACCGTTGTTTCCTTCTACCACATCCACACTTTTAGAGGCCCTACTATATGAGTTTGTAGCAAGAAAGGAGGAGCTACTTATGACTGTTTCTGAATCTGGCAACCCATTAAATGCGTTTATGAAGTTGTACGAGATGCATATGTAAAGAAACATTCATGGTCAACAGAAACTGTCTGATGCTGCTTCTTTACCATCCGGTCATGGGTTGGGGGATATGACAGGGACCATCCTGTATGGTTTAACAGGTGGTGTAGAGGAAAAGGATCAGATCACCCACTTCGCACCACTGTAAATCCTAGAGCTGGATGGGCAAAAATCCAAATAAGAAGTTGACAAGTTAAAACAGCAAAAAAAATTTTGTAATACTTGTAGCGCTACTCCCGCAGGAGCCGCTGGTGAATGAAGTATCTCCCACCCTGCACACAGAATTTTGCAGAACACGCCAGAGTCAAGAATCAGTCTTGCAGCTTTGTTTTTGTATTTTATTAGGGGTATTGAACAGGATAGGGTTTAGGGTAATATGGGATGCCCACTTAATAAAATTAACCACTGCAGCCACGGAAGAATTGGCTGCTCAATGACCAGGCCATTTTTTTGTGACACGGCACTGCGACGCTTTAAATGACAATTGCGCAGTCGTGCGACGATGTACCCAAACAAAAATTGACGTCCTCTCTCCCCCCCCCCCACAAATAGAGCTTTCTTTTGGTGGGATTTGATCATCTATGCGTTTTTTAAATTTTTTTGCGCTATAAAAAACAAGTGACAATTTCGAAAAAAACTAATTTTTTTTGCAAAAAGCATATATTGGATTGGTTTGCGCAATAGTTATAGTGTCTACAAACTAGGGGATGGATTTATGGCATTTTTAAATTTTTATTTAATTTATTTTTACTAGTAATGGCAGCGATCTGCGATTTTTAGAGAGACTGCGACATAGTGGTGGACACATCGGACACTTGACACATTTTTGGGTCGATTGACAATTATACAGCGATCAGCGCTATTAAAATGCACCGATTACTGTATAAATGTCACTGGAAGGGGTTAACACTAGGGAGCAATCAAGGGGTTAACGGTGTTCCCCATGTGTGTTCTGTGGGGGATGGGACTAACTATAGGAGATGAGAGATCGTGGTTCCCAGCTCCTAGGAATTCACAATCTCTCTACTCACTAGGATAGATAGATAGAATAAGATAGAATAAGATAGAATAAGATAGATAGAGTGGGTGCTATCCCATTTAAAAAGGGACCGATGTATAGCTACAATAATGTAGCTATAATGATGGCAGCTGGTCGGAAAGTGGTTAATAGAACGCTGTCATATCAGTGGTAGCCCCCCCCCCCAGTTAGAATCACTCCCTAGGACACACTTAACCTCTTAATTGTCCCCTAGTGTTTAACCCCTTCCCTGCCATTTACACAGTAATCAGTGCATTTTTATAGCACCGATCGCTGTATAAATGACAATGGTCCCAAAATAGTGTCAAAAGTGTTCGACAGGTTAAAGAATTGTCAGCACACCCCCCCACCCCCTTTTTCAGGGGACTATAATTGGACAATTCAGTCAAAAGCGGTTTCATAGCCAGGTGTGGGCTACTCCGTTATTTCTTCATCAATTAACCAGGAAAAAAAATAAATAGTCTGGAGTTCATTCTAAAAGCCCGTACACACTATACGAAAAATTCGGACGAGCCATCTGCCGATTTTCGGATCGTTAGTACAGTGCTTTCCACAGTGGATTTAGCTTTTTCATCAGACAAAAGCTGCATGTACAGACTATAATATAGTTGTCAGATGTGGACTCTAATTTGTGTTTCATCAGTACAAAAAAAAAAAAAAAATCGTAAGAACAAGAATACGCATGCTCAGAACTAAAGAAAACATACAAAATGATGCAACACAATGGGGTTTATTTACTAAAAAGGCAAATCCAGTGCAAGTGCACTGTATAAAAATGGATGCAGTTCCAAAAATTTGTACTTGATATTTATGTTCAATCCCTTGAATTAAAGCTGAAAGTCTGTACTTCAAATTCATTTAGATTGTTTCATTTTAAATTTTATTCTGGTGGCATACAGAGCCAAAAGTATGAAAATTGTGCAATATAATATAGATAAATATAGATATATATCCATACACACACACACACACACACACACACACACACACACACACACACACACACATACCTCCAGGACACTGTTTGTGTACTGCTACCTTTAGCAATATATTTTTTGCAATTTACTCGAAATAGCGCAGCACCAACCCCCACATTTATTTCATTGCTTTATGGGTTTGACTTGACCCATATTCGGTGCCTGCAGCAGTTCCACCTTGAGTTCCCTCCTCCTTTCATGGTAGCGAAGGAATAATTATACATTCTAAACCCACAATGTTGCCAGCTTCTAATCTTGTGTCTAGGTCTGCGTTCGGTACCCTAGGGGTGTTTATAAAGTATACATACACACAAAATCAAAACTTACTGTCACCCAATTGAGACCACAGTTTGGCTAGCCAGAAAAGGCAATCTAGTGTCAATAGCAATTTAGCAAATAACCGTGATATCAAGTGTCAGTAGCCATACACGCCAAAAAAAAAAAAATTGTTGAACGTGAATGCCAACTTGCCTGCATTAGCAGAAATACTAGTGTTTATTAAAGTTTCCTTCTTACAATAACTGCCACCGTTTAAGAGGACCATCAAGAAGTCATCTAAAGTTTTGGAAGTCCTGGACTTCAGTTTTATTTCAGTTTTTTACTTCAGTTTTATTATAATCGCACGCTAAAAGGTTTTACCTTTGACCCAGGCGTTAACCTTTCAACAAATGATTAACAAACTAGTCCTTAAGCCAACAATGAAAGTCACATATTGATCATGTCCAAAATAGGAGCTCCAACTTTTACAGTTTTTGTTCAGAATGCGCCACAAGACCCACAGACTTTGAAGAAATTCTAAAAAGCAGACCTTTCAGACAAAAACCCAAATCCATTAAAACCAAACTATTGATTTATACAGATAGCAGATAGTAGCAGCACTATGTAGACAGGTAGGGCTGCCAGCACATAACTTCAATTATCTCCTAGAGTGCACAGGAAGCCCCGGCTTCAGGAATGCTTCATTATGCAATTATTGACTTCAGCTAGAACAGTCCGTCCAAAACCGGTCCTCAGATTGACCAACAGGTCATAATTTTTGGAAGTGGATAGGTAAACATTACTAGACCTTTTCATTTGACTGGTAGAAAATGAGTAGCAGGCATCTTTTTTACATGTGTCAGAAAGGTGTAAAGTCATAACTAATAATTCAAGACAAGACTTGCTTCAGTCTATCACCTATTTCGACATGCACATTCACAACATGTCATTCTTTTGGTCAAAAGGACCACTGCAGCCTATGAAGCAATGAGTGAAAATCCACATAATTCTTTTTCCCCTTGTGCTGTTAGGAAGATTTCTCGTCATTTTCTGACTAACACTAGAACAGGAAAATTTGGTAAAACTGGTGTCTCTAGGACAGATGGCGAAAACAATTTGTTTTCTTCTGTCCGCCATTAGCAGAGATTTTACTTCTAGCACCTACCTAGAAAAGGTGCTACAAGGGTATAGTTTTTGTTCTGCTTACCAGGAAGATGATCAGGTAAAACTTAAGAGTGCTCTCTGCCTACCAGGGAGCAGGATCTATTGTTAAGCCTGCTCATTGTGCTCAGGTGCAGCTCAGCTTGTTGGACTGTCCCTCACTGGTCCAACAGGGAGGCATATTGGACAGTAGGAGGGGACCTGACAAGTGAGTGCATAGGCTTTGTTACAGTCCTGGCAATTGGCAGAGGAAAAGTGCTGCATTGCATGTTGGGATACTGCATAAAAGCCTATGGTACATGTGCTCAGAGTTAGTCGAGCCAGGAAACAGAGTCCGGGGGGGGGCGCGGTGCCTTGTTATATTATATTATCATGTCTTTGGTATAAAAAAAAAAAAAAAAAAAATCCCAAGTGTATATCACTATATCATACCACTTCCCATATGTCCACAGGCTGCGAGATCTATTGTTTCTGGGGGGGCATTTTCTTGTGGGGTGATCTATCAAATTTATTTAAAGCAGCAAATACAATTCAGGATAAAAAAAAAAATAAATAAATATATATATATATATATATATCCTACTTACCGTGCAGTTTTTAAAATTGCTTATTTGATTTAGAGATTTATTTAAAAGCTTTGTTTAGGTTAAAAGATTACTGAATAAGTTAAAAAAAAAAATTATGTTTGTTTACATTGATAAATGTTTTTTAATTAAAAAGGTTTTAATATAAATAAATGTTAACAAACATTTTAAAATGTAAGAGTGTGAGTGTAAGTGTGTACATAGACGCAAGTGTGTTTGAGCTTTGGTTTGAGGTACACACCCTAACGCAATAGGCTGTGCATGCCTATGGATAGAATACATATGGGAAAAAAACAAACAAAAAAAAAAAAACCTTCTGCCGTTACAACCCCTTTAAAGTTCTACTTTTATGGGCGTCTCAGACTGGTAGCGATTTGCTTTTCTTTCAGGAAAAAAAAAAAAAAAAAAAAGAAGAAAAGGGGGAGGAGTAAAGAGGAGTCACTCTATATGTAATGACGTAGCCAGTGGGCAAATCTGGTTTCTCTACTATGTGGTTTGTGGACTGGTAAATCTTCTTATATGCGATTAGTGATCCCCTCACAGACTAATTCTCTATTCTAACCTCATTCATTTTGAAAAGAGCCCTAATGCCTCATGCACACTGGACATTTTTACAGCTGCTGTTTTTGGCTTCAGGCGTTTTCTGCAGCCAGTAAACTCCCCAGCATGTTATCCTATATGTCCATGAAGACATGGGCTTTTACCAGCATTTTTGGGGCAGAGGTGTTTTTTCTGGCTGGAAAGAAACCCCCCAGAACTAGTATGTTTGAAGAGTAGTTTTTAAGCTGCAAAAATGTTCCAACTCTGAAAAACACAGCTGCAAAACTCATTCTACAGCGAACGCTGCAGGAGTTTTATATAACGTCCAGTGTGCATGAGGCCTAAAAGGGGGAAAAAAAAAAAAAAAAACACAACACCCCACATAAATGTGCACTTGTTTTATGCAGATCATTACTTTGCTGCAAAAGCAAACATTTGAACCAAAATTTCAAGAGTGGATCTTTTTTTTTACCTTGTGATTTAGTGGTTATAAAAGAACTAAAAATAGGTGCTTTATGGTTGGCATTTGTCCTTGCAGTACAAAAATTAGGTGGAAATCTGGTGAGCAGTTCCAAAAGACATTAAAGCGGGTTAACACCTTAATTTGGATGCGGCTCGCAGCAGTCCAATGAGTCCCTGTTCTCAGTTTCAGGGCCGAATTTTTGCCTGAATTTGGCCCTGAAACTAAGACAAAGACACAGTGTTCCTGTGCAAGCCACTCCGCAGCCACAACAGAGATTTGTGAACCGGCTCCATAGAGAGCCAGTCAGTCTCCTGTCATGCAAATTGGATGCAGGGAAATCCTCATAGGTGTGGACCCAGCCTTAGGCTCGATTCACACCTATGCATGTTGCTTTTGAGCGTTTTTGGAGGGTTTTTTTTCATGCTTGCCACGTTTTTGCTTTTTTTTTTTTTTTTTTTTTTTTTACAGTTTTTTTTACAGTCTAAAAAAAAAAAAAAATTAAAAAAAAAAAAAGCTGCACTTGCGTTTTTGATGCTTGTCCATTGAATTCTATTACATGCAAAACGCTGCATTTTGCATGAAAAAAAGTCCCTGACCCTTTCCAAAAATGCAGAGAAACAAAAAGGCATTGATGTGAACATGTTCCACAGGAACCCATGTTAAAAAATTCCCGTGCATTTCTGCAAAATGCATCAAAAAACGCGCTAGTGTGAATGGAGCCTTAAAGGCTGTGAAAAATAGAACCGATAAATTCACCTGCACAAAAAATCCAAGACATTTCCACTGCATAGGTGGATGACCAGTGACGGTATTTAAGGCTCGATTCACACCTATGCATGTTGCTTTTGAGCGTTTTTGGAGGGTTTTTTTTCATGCTTGCCACGTTTTTGAGCAGCGCTTTTGTAGCGTTTTTGCGGCGTTTTTGCCGCGATTTGCGTTTTTTTTTTTTTTTTTTTTTCATTTTTTTTTTACAGTCTTACAAAAAAATTACAAAAAAAAATAAAAAAAAACGGCAAAAACGCACCAAAAACGCATCAAAAACGCTGCAAAAACGGTGCACTTGCGTTTTTGATGCTTGTCCATTGAAAACCATTACATGCAAAACGCTGCTTTTTGCATGAAAAAAAGTCCCCGACCCTTTCCAAAAACGCAGAGATACAAAAAAGCATTGATGTGAACATGTTCCATAGGAACCCATGTTAAAAAATTCCCGTGCATTTCTGCAAAATGCAAAATGCATCAAAAAACGCGCTAGTGTGAATGGGGCCTAAAGTGGAGTTCCACATCATCCGCTTCAGACTTTGACATGGCCCCCCCCCCCCCTCACACTTTACCTTGTTTATAAGGCATTCTTCACAACTTCCTGTCCACACACACACACACACACACTATAGTGGCGCTATTAGTGAGAATAGCGATTCCAGCATTTCATTAAGATTATTCTAACAGATGGCTTTAGAAAAAAAAAAAAAAAAATAATAATATTTAAAATGTATTTATTAACTCCGCTTTAGCCAGTGGCAGCCAAGAAGCGCCTAGCATTAGCAGCCTATTCTTCTCTATGGCAGGTTTCCTACATTAACTCATGGCCATCCACAGGTGACCATAATACCCCTGGAACCAATAAAGTCAATGACCGAGAACTTTGTATGAAACAAAAAAAACAAAAAAAAAACAAACAAAAAAAAGCCACACACACACACACACACACACACACACACACACACACGGTCTGAGACTGGAAGTACAGTACAGTGTGGCAACTATGCATTTTTCCAAAGTAGGAGTCTACAACAACCTTTTCGCTCTTCCAATTGAGATGAGAAACATAAAGCAGTAGTTCTCCAATCTGCAGATTGTGTACACCACAGTAGTGGCAGGGGGTCCTTGACAGTCACTAACAACTTGGGTCACCACTAATGAGGATTTTCAATCATTTGATTACCATAAACAGGGTGAAAAGGACACCAAGCATTTTGCTCAGGTGCTTAACTTCAGTTGTACTTTTGCTCAATTTTTGTATCTGCAATTTTCTCTGTATAATACCTAACTTGAGACTCCATTACAGTTGTCCCCTGCTAGTTGACTGCCAATGCTGCTCTCCCGTTATCTGACCTTGGTTTTCTCTTTGATCACATACCCTTGCTGCTTGTTCAGGCTCTGGCTTATGACCAGACCTAAAATCTAAGCTGCTTACACTTACGTGGCTTATGACAGAGTAGAATGTGACCTGGTTCGTATTAATTTCTGAAACCAGCATCCTGAGGAGGTTAGGGATAGAATACCTTTATGAATGAGAAATGAGGAAGATTTCTAAAAATGAACAAGGGTCCTGCTCTACATAGGCAAAAAGAGTTTGTTTAAATTAAGAGGTCATATAATGTGAAAACGGAGCAAAAGGCTGGCTATGTAGTCTATGAGGCCAAAGTAGCTAAGATTGTGCAGGACTGAGAGGAGATACTACCCATCTTTGGGTTAATACTGGTGGGATAGCATAAAAATGTGACTAACTTACCTACAGGAGCATGGATAAAATAAATTTTTTTTTTTTTTTTTTCATTATAATAAAAAAAAAAAAAAAAAAAAAAAAAAACCACCACCACACCTTTACGCTATGCCTTGACAAGGTGATGGTTTAACATGCCAATTAAAGTTGAATGCCAGGCAAACAGCTAAATACAACAACATGCTTCAAGAGATGGTCAGAGACCTACTATAGGAGGTGTTGGGGACTAGGGACATGCTTCAGGAGACAGACATTGATCAGAGACACATTAAGCGAGACTGCTAGAGATCACCGATATTACATCTGTTGCATACAACTCAATACTTCAATTTTGTTCCCTCTCACTGGCCCAGGTACAGTATGCACCTAGAGGAGATAGACCACTCTCTGCAGGCACCTTGAGGCCCACAGTTTAGGTACCAGAACGCTGATCAATATAGCCTTGTCACCTCCCTGCCTCAGCTTGTGATTAGATATGGGGGGGGGGGGGGGGGGGCGCAATAGACTGATGAGGTCATCTCTCTGAGCTCTCTAACAGAGCCTGATTCTCCCTTAGGCTCGATTCACACCTATGCATGTTGCTTTTGAGCGTTTTTGGAGTTTTTTTTTTTTCATGCTTGCCACAATTTTGAGCAGCGTTTTTGCCTTTTTTTTTTTTTTTTTTTTTTTTTTTAAGACTGTTAAAAAAAAAAAAAAAAAAAAAAAAAAAAAAGGCAAAAACGGTGCAAAAGCGTTTTTGATGCTTGTCCATTGAATTCTATTACATGCAAAACGCTGCATTTTGCATGAAAAAAAAGTCCCTGACCCTTTCCAAAAATGCAGAGAAACAAAAAGGCATTGATGTGAACATGTTCCATAGGAACCCATGTTAAAAAATTCCCCTGCATTTCTGCAAAATGCATCAAAAAACGCGCTAGTGTGAATGGAGCCTTAGTGCTGCTCCTCCCTCTTCTAATCCAAGTGCTGCTGTAGATTGGATAAGAGGCAAGAAAAAAAAAAAAAAAAAAAAAAAAACACGCAAGTTACAATTTCTGTATTTATGCTAGTTGCAGTCAATGTTTTTAATATATAGATGATTGGCGGTTTTGTACATCTACCTGGGAGTTCAGCCTAAGTACAATAGGAAAGATATTAGTCGTTTTAACATACAATTTGCCGTATGGTGACAGAATACATCTAATGTTTTTCACACAGCCTTGTGTTATCTGTACAGTTGTTACCTGCTTGATCTTTGGCCTACATCCAGATACTCCATGCGTCAGACACTTCTGTCTTACACACACAAACCACAGTTGCCACTACATTTGTAAGAATCATTCTCCGTGCCAGTTGTCCACCTCAGGGCATATTACATTAGAACATCAAATATTTGTCTACACCAAAGTAAGTCTTATTTGACTATTCTTGGCCAGCATAACTACTTGTATTTAAAGCATGCTAAAGAGTAATGCTTTGCCATAGCCTTTGCCAAGGACAAAGTCTAACTTGTGAAAAAAAAAAAAAAAAAAAAAAAAAAAAAAACACAAACAAACAAAGGCCACCATTGCTGACCTTATTGTAACGTCTTGTTCTACCGACCTGGACCATGCATGTAGCAAGCAAATTCACAGAAATCAGACCTGATTTGCCACTTGTTCCAGGTCATGGACTCAAGTATTTGATCATCTTGACATCAAGGCAAATTATTATTGATTTTTTTATTTATTTATTTATTTTTTTTTAAAAAGAGCTGTGCAGTATTTCCCCCCAGCAGAGGGTTATTTTACAGTTAACCAAGGGTACCCATATAGATATTAAAAAGGACAGTTTCCCATCCCCTATGCATAGGTACAGTATACACAGATGTTTGGCTATTAAGACAAAATCAGAGCAGTCTAGGGCTGTGTGTTGTGAATGGCCTAGAGAAAAGGGAGCTCTACTTTTCTTGGTGTGTAAACAATCAGATTTGACAAATGAGATTGCATGTTAGGAGGGTTCAGACACAGGCTGTGGTGGTATCAGTGACACTGGCTGGCACTTGCTCTCAGTGTCAGCCGTGCCTCCAGTGATGCCTCTTCCAACATGGGGTCTCATTGCACAGCAGAATGCTCCCCCCCCCCCCCCATGCTGTTGGCCATCAGCTGACTTTCTCCTGCAGTTTCTGCCTCCTGTCCCAACATGGCATCCCTCAGCAGCAATTGGGGGAGCCACTGAGATGATAGATGGGTGGTCTGCTGGGTGGGTATGGCAGCGAGTGCTCGGTCATTACTTCTAATAGTAGCAGTGCTGGGACCCCCCCACGTGGGATAAGCAGCACCCCCCCCCCCCCCCCACAGTGAAATAAAGAGCAGGAGGGAGTTCCACCACTGTCTTGGGCGTCAAATTGCTGCCCCTCTGAAACCACCGCCTGGGCCCCACCGGGATCCATGGTAGGGCTAGCCTGATTGTAGAACTGCTTTAACCCTGGTCATTTTATTGCCCAGAGTTGGACTTTTCAGAGAGGACACCTAGGGGTTGTAAAACTGGAGAGTGCAAAATCTGGTGCAGTTACGCATGGTAGGTTCGAATGTCAAGGTTTTTTGTCAAAGCTTAACTGAACAAGCTGAGGCCAAATGGTTTGAACAGCTGCACCAGATTTTACACTCTGCAGTTTTAGTAAATCAACCCCATAATATCTACAAGACATTAAACTGACATCAAGGGCCAATTCACACATTCTGTGTGGTGACTGGTGTTTTTTTCCACATTGGAAGAATGACAGTCAGTTATCGCTAGGACACACTGAAACCTGTGCTACAGTGATTTGCAATAAACTCAGACATGTTGTATTTTAATCGCATTGCACTGGGTAGGATTGCATGTTACGAAGTGTAACTTTTCTGCACTTCACACTGCTGCCCTGCGATACTAAACTGGTTAACAGCTATATCAGCAAGAGGGAGCGAGCTACTGAGCAGGAGGATTCTAATGGACTGGGACAGGCAGCACTGGACTGTGGGAACTGTAGTCCAAAGGAGAGAGAGTTTACTGTAATCTGGAGCTTTTGGACTGCATTTCCCAGAGGCAGCCAGGGGGGGAAAGGAATGAGCTGAATTTTGTGGTTATACTGTCTAGCGCAGCCTTTTTCAATTAGGGTGCCCTCTGGGCTCTTCAGGGGTGCCTTGACAAAATGCCTAAAAATTGGCCCAAAATTGTCAAAGTCAACAGGTGGATCAGCCTACTTTTGTTACACAATGTTGCATGATAAACCTGTGGCATTACAACCTTGGGCCCAGGAATGGGCCAGCTGCCTTCTTCCTAGAAACAGAAGACATCATAGGTCAGTGTTTTTCAACTGGGGTTCCGCAGCAACAGCCCAGTCTGAGCTGCATCCTGTGTTAACATCTGTGCACAGAGGAGAGATTGCACAGTCCACACCTCCTCCTGCCCCTCTCCTCTCTGCTGCCATCTGTACTATTGCAGGCAAGACAGAAAGCTGTCTACAGAAACCTGCAATAGTACAGATAGCAGGGGGGAATTGGGGGGTAGTTTATGCTAGAAAGGGGGATGGGTTGATTGGGATTTGCCTTCTGCAGACACTAGTGGGTGCCATTAATTCTTAATGACACCTCCACACATCTAGCAAAAAACACACATCACACGGTACCACAATGCCATGTGTTTTGGTGCTGCGCGATTTTAAAAATAATGCAGGCACCTTTCTGCCTGTCTCATGTGCATAGAGCAGCCCAATAAAAAAGTGATGTGGGGAATTGTGCAAAAAAGCATGCGCACCTAGTGTGAACGAGCCTGGAGACTGGTGTGCCCCAGGTCTGTGCACATTTCTAAAGGGTGCCTTGACTAAAAGTAGGTTGAAACACCGGCCTAGTATACGGTGTCTGAGCCTACATTCTGTGTGTTCATTTATGCGCAAACCATTTTTTATCCTAATCCCTACCAATACAGCGAGTTCAAACACCGCCGATCGCTCGGTTCTCAGTTATCACTAAAATGGTCCTGTGTATTTTCTGGTACCAATTCAAAGCCAGGTTAAGAAAGGTAGCTACACTTTTGTGTGTCCCTATAAGAGCTTACAGTAACATAACTCAACCAGGTGTGTCAGATGGGCATGAGATTGTTCTTGGAGTCAAGAGCAGAATTGAGAACCCAAAATGACCAAGCGGTTCCATCAGGGGAAGCGCTAAAAGTGGATTTCTTCTTTTTTTGGAAAACCAAATCTTTCACATCAATGCTCTCTGCAAACCCTTAATATTGGAAGACTGTCCTGAGGACCGCCATTGCTGACTGCAAGCTCTAGTTGCCTGGTTGTATCTGCAGCAATGCTTTCTGAATCCCTGACCCAAAGTAAGCATGAATCAAGTGAAAATCCGAACGCCTCTGCATACTTGTTCCAGTGCAGTGGTGCAATGCACTAAAGCCAACTGGATCAGCCTGATAGCCAGTACTTTGAATGGAAGCAGTTTTCAATAAAGCTAACATTTCTCTCAGGACCAGTTCATTTTACAGAAATAGTCTTTTCTAGGATTTCTATATTATAGAGCTTTCATAGCCAAACTTTTTTTTTTTTTAAACGTGGGTAAAATGCCAACACAGCAAAATTCATTTTGGCCATGTGTGAATTCTTAGAAGCACGCTCCAGGATTTGCAGCTCTACTGAACTCTATCCGGTTGAAGCTGCTTTTTCCCCACAGCTGTAACAGATCCATGTTTAGGCATGTCCTGTCCATGGTCAAGGTTTGCTTTGTAGTAAATTGTAGCCACCTGCTTGAGTCCAGACAAATAACAATCACTGCATACTTACAGTAGCAAATGTGTCCTCTGGCATTTAGCTTACAGAATGCAATACATGTTTTTCAGGATTAGGTGCAAAGCAAATGATTCTTTAAAAAGACTCCAGGTCATCGACACATATAACACTTCTTAGCTGAGATCAGTCATCCAGGAGGGGTCTACTGGGGTTACAGAATGCCTATAGTCATATTATTTTCTGGTATGCTCAGAATTATCTGGATCAGGATGTTTATGGATACCTTCAGGTAAAGCCAGGAATCATAAGAATGTGGAAAGTGCAGTAACCTAAACCCTTAGCAACCAGAATGCGGCATACTTTAGTAAGGCTGGGTTCACACTGCAGCATGGAGCGGTTCACAGAAGGGGTCTGGTGCGTCCCCGTTCAGTTTCAGGTCCAATTTCAGCACAAATTCGGACCTGAAACAGACCAGAAGACACAGGACTCCTGTGCAATTCACACCAGAGATGTGTGAACCTGCTCCATAGAGAGCCAGGACCAAAATTTCCTGACATGCAAATTGGATGCAGGTAAATTCGTAATAGTGTGAACCCAGTCTAAGAGGATTGGTTATCCTGGGTTACTGCACTTGCACATTACCATTGCAGTTTGCACTCCCTGTCAGAAAAGGGCTCATGTAATCATGTGGTGTAGTTATGTCACCACAGCTAGTTATTTGGGGAATTGGACCATTCTCACACTGTTTAGAGTGCCTAGTACAAAAGTTAGATCTACATACATCAGTGGTGTAATCTACATATATTGGTGGTATGGGGTGCTGTTCACACCTGAGCAATGTCAAACTTTACCAGATGCACTTGAATGCTCAGCACAAAGATCTCCATTACCGTTATCGGTTTACACCTGAGCCTGATGTCCCTTGAAGTTCATTGTTCGAAAAAGTACAAGAGTAAGGAAAAAAAAAAAAATTTATATATATATATATATATATATATATAATCCCACACCCCACGACCCCTTACATGCCACATAATTTTTTTTTGGAGGGGTACCTAGTTTTGACAGGTACCCAGCTCTCACTTCCACTCTCGCCGCCTATTCAACTCCTCCTCTCCCCCTCCAATCTTCTGGGACACGTCACAGGTCTCAGAAGATTGCTCCGCCACAAAAAAGGCGCAGCGCCACTTGCACAGTGCGCACCTGGCTGTAAAGCCACTAGCTGTCACAACCGGGTGCCCACACTTGCAATGCCGGCACCACGTAGAGGAGAAGTTGCTGTGCCACGTTGCTAGACCTTGGGACAGGTGAGTGTGTTTATTAAAAAAAGTCAGCAGCTACACTTTTTTGCAGCTGCGGACTTTTAATAAATGTAAAAACTGGAACACCGCTTTAAGCCTTAAAGCGGTTGTAAAGCTCGCTTTGTAATTTTTATCTACAGGTAAGCCTATAATAAACATATAAAAGATGGAATAAATCCTCTTCCCAGTGGCACCACAGTGATTCCAACCAAAAAGTGCCCCGCCACCTTAAGAAAAACCTGCTTACCGGATGGCAAGCAAAGAACGCATGTGGCTATAGCCCAGCCAGGGCCTTTAGCTTGCACAGATGATCTCTGTGCTGAGTATCACAGGATGAATGGCTGTAGATCTCCCAAGCACTGGCACCATTTATGGAGTCCGTGACCACTTGCACTTGGTATGTTTAAAAGTTGCATGTAAAGAACAAAGCCGGCCAGCAAACAGAAGCCTGTCCTCCTCGTACACAGTGTGGTGAGGTCAGCACGTACCCTCCACCAGACGCGTTTCGTCATACGGGAAGTTGTCAATGAGGAACGATGACGAAACGTGTCTGGACGAGGGTATGTGCTGATGATGCATACTTGCACATTATGCCATTGTCTTGCAGGTTTTTTTTTTTTTTTTTTGGGGAGGGTTTGCCAGCAGTTTACAACCACTTTAAGCTCATGTAAAAATGCCTGTATAAAAACACTCAAAATAAAGACCTGAAAAATAACTGTAGCCCTTTTTTGAGCAAGGTGGTGGGTCATGAGAAAGGGCCCTCCCCAAACAGGATATTGCGCTAAACCTGCAAGTAATGAAGCGATCCATAACCTTTGCTAAATAGAAGAGTAGGTTTGATACTAAACTTGGCAGTGCCTCCACACAGGACAGGGCCTCTGAGGGGATTCTCTTCCTGGGAAATTGCCAGTAATCTAATCAAAGTAATTGGGAGCAGAAGAAGAAGTACTGCAACCAGTATATAAAAAAAAAAAAAATTATTTTAAATCATACTTTGGTAGATGCAGCATCGGACCGCCCCCACCGACTCTAACACTTAGAACCAAGCGTTCGATTCTCAGAGCTCCCTGAGCAGCTCTCTGCTCAGCCCCCCCATGCTCACTGGCGCGCTGGGCTGTGGAGGAAGTGGAAGCGGCAAGCTTAGGCTCTCAGCGATTTGCTGAGAGGCTGAGCCAGGTGCCAGTCCAGACGTGGGCAGATCCCGACTATATGGTTGCGATCCTTCCCGAGCCTGGACCAGTTCTGTGACTTCAGCCCGCTGTCTGTTGAAAACGGGTCACAGGAGGACAAAAACGAACTGCACTCCTGTGACAGTTCACATCCTGATCCACTTATGACTTACACATGCTTTGCCCACTGAAGGTGGATCGGTGATATATCATTTTTCAGAGGGTTTTGACAGGTTATAGCACGGCCTCAAAGTCTGTAGTCACTCTAAAAACACACACCATCATGCCACAACTGTGTGGTTGCAGCACAACCTCATTTAGCTGAGTAGGTTAAATTTTGTGGGCACTATGCCAGCAGATAGCAGGGATAATGTTTGCTGCAGCACATACACACACACGACTGTCTGCTCCCTTAGCAGCTTAAGTTGGGAGCAATTAGGAGACGGCAAAAAAAAAAAAAAAAAACCCCCACACAGCTCAACTGTGTTTACTGAAGTATTATTTCACTGAAAGGGTAGTTGATGCTTGAACAAACAAGCATAGAAGGGCGCACCAGCCTCATCTTTAATAAGGAAATGTCATAAGATGTACTCACAAAACGTACTGATTAAAGAACGCTCATCAAGCTACTCATTTGTAGCATAACAGTCCTGGACACCGTACACTCCAGAAGACGGTGGGGGCACACCAGGGTCCAATCTGGCTGAGGCATTTTGAAGGCAGTACCTTCTTCAGAGCCAAAATATTTGGTCACACCACGGATGGGAAGCTTGATGAGTGTTCCTTATTCAATAGGTTTGCAAGCACATTTTGTGGCATTTCCTTAAAGAGCGTCTGTGGGATAATGCACTAGGCTGGTGCGCCCTTCTTTGCTCGTTTCTTGTAGTGATTTTAGTCCTAGAGGGCAGCAAAGCTTGAAGAATAGCCCTGAGATGTGAATTCACCGCCAACACCTACTATGCTACCACATTCATGTGCAGGAGGCATTTTCTATGATAGTTGATGCCTGGAGCAGACTTCCAGCACAGGTAGTCAGTCAACAGTAAGTGGCTTCAAATATGCTTGGGACACAATAAAATAAATAAAAAGCAGCAGACTTGATGGGCCACTTAGTCTTTTTTCTGCCACCACTTTTCTAGGTTTCTACCCTCCCAAACTGTAAGTGTAAACTAAGCCTAATATTCTTCATCTTCTCTGTACTCCAACTGCTCCACTGGAGTTGCACACAATACCCAGTGCTTTCTGTTGTGGGGGAAATGCGACCTTCTCTCATGATGTAGCACTCGGACCTGACCCTTGGTTCACACTATGCGGCTGTGGTGGATGCACGTTTCAGGCACGTTTTGCGTTTTTAAACCCATGTTTTTTCTATTTTCTTTAACAAATTGTGAATCGCTGGCTGTTACAGAGTGGACCGAAAAGCCATCTGCCGCGTCCTTGAAGTTGTAAAGGCAGAAGGTTTTATCGTAATGCATTACATTAAGATAAATAAACCTTCTGTGTAGCAGCACCCCCTAATTACTTACCTGAGCCCCATATCTATCCAGCGATGTCCACGAAGGTCTAAGCCTTCAGGGACACTCCTGACTGGCTGAGACACAGCCGCGGCGCCATTGGCGCCTGCGGCTGTCAACCAAAGTCAGCCAGCCAATCAGGGGAGAGAGGGGGCGGGGCTCTGTCTGAATGGACACACGGAGCTGCGATATAGTTCCAGTGCCCCCATAGGAAGCTACTGGCTATGGGGGCACTCGATAGGAGTGAAGGGCCAGGAGCAGCAGAGAGGGACTTTTTTTTTTTTTTTTTTTTTTTTTAAACGAGCCTTTACAATCACTTTAACAACTGATGAGTCATCAGCATCAGTTCCCCGCTGACAGTTGAATATTGAATATATATATTTTATTCATTTAAAAAACAAACTGGCGGTACACCTGCCAGTTCTTAAATAACTAAGGGGCGGGGTCACCCACTGATGTCATCGGGTGGCCCCGTCCCCTTGTAATGTCGGCCACAGGACCTTGCATTTTTGGTGTGTGTCCATTGAAGGCTATTACACACAAAACGCAATCTGCTGCGGGGAAAAAAAAAAAACCACACACATACACACACACACACAGAGAAATTTTTATTTTTTTTTTACTTACCTCTAAATGCCTGTTGCTAGGGGGTCCCTCGTAGTCTGCCTCCTTCGGTGTCTGGGCTCCTGACGTCACTTCCCACGTCGCCGGAAGGGAGATCGCCTCTCCACCCTCCCTCTTGTCAATCTGGGACACGTGACCGGTCCCAGATAATTGCGGGGCCAGTGACGGCGTGCGGCGCGGCTCAAGCATGCGCAGTGGGTGCCCAGCTGTGAAGCCACAGCCGGGTGCCCACAGCTGAAATGCCGGCGCCAACAAGCGGAGGGGGGGACGAGCGAGGCTTCGATCCCCCGCATCGCTGGACCCTGGGACAGGTAAGTGTCAGATTAAAAGTCAGCAGCTGCAGTATTTGTAGCTGCTGACCTTTATTTTTGTTTTTAAATGGGAACCCCGCTTTAAAGATTGCTTGGCATCTGAAGGATTAAAAGTTCAAGTACATATTTTTTTTATTTTGTGCCCCAAATTTTGCTCTATAAACGCTTACCTAGTATAGAGAAAAAAAAAAAAAAAAAAAAAAAAATTTATAAAAAGTAAAAATTACATTCTGCAAAGAAAATGTAGTACAGATTTCTGGCTCTTTATGGCTGAAATATGTTGAGTAACTCAATCACCCAGAGCAAGCATGCAAGATTGAAGTCTGAACTAATCATTTGCAAACTAGTTCAGAGTCAGTCCCCATTCAAAAGGGAGTTTTTTTTTTTTTGTTTTTTTTTTGAAGTTTGTGTACACACACACACACACACACACACACACACACACACAAGCTTTAGACCCCTCTCACACTGGGGCCGCGACCGCATTAGCAGTTACGTCCCGCTCGTTTTAGTGCAGTTTAAGCAGTGCTTTTAGCCCCTCCCCCCAAAAAAGCGCTGCCCATCAATTCCAATGGGCAGGGAGTTTTGGAAGTGCTGTATACAGTGCTCCAATCCCATCCCAAAGATGCTGCTTGCAGGACTTTTCTCGTCCCGCAAGTGCACCCCCGCAGTGTGAAAAGATACCCCGAAATGAATGGGAGGCAGTTCTCAAGCACTTTGCAGAGGCTATTTTTAGCGCTAAAGCACCTGAAAACCACCCTGTGTGAAAGGGGTCTTAGTGTATAGGTTTTCACCAATTTAAAATAATTGCAAGGAGAGTCAAGAAATTGTGTTAGCGCCGGTTCACATTAGAAGCGGCACGACTTGCAGGTCGCCTCACCGAGGCGACCTGCACACGACTGCCGCGGTGACTTGCAAGACGACTTCTGTATAGAAGTCTATGCAAGTCGCCCCCAAAGTAGTACAGGAACCTTTCTTCTAAGTCGGAGCGACTTGCGTCGCTCCGATTAGAACGGTTCCATTGTACAGAATAGGAGGCGACTTGTCAGGCGGCTAGGTCGCCTGACAAGTCGCCCCCGTGTGAACCGGCTCTTACGTGTGGTTTCAGGTGCAACCATTGAAGTCTATAGGGTACCCCAAAGAAGCGCTTGTATTTTTTTTTGAGTGACACAATGCTCCGGTGTGAACAGACACCATTATGCCACATGAACACTGTATTCTCTATGATGTTTTCTCTCCTGCAGGAATTTTGCAGCAGAAAAACACAGTAAAAACCTGCATTTTTTGCATGTGCATTCACACGTTTGGCGTTAATGCAATCTATTGGCCAGAAGGGTAACTTAAAAAACACCCCTAGTGTGATCGTGCTTGAGCCCTTAAATATAATACTCCAAACTAGTCTCTCAGGCTGCGCAATTTTGGCACGATAAATTGTGCTGCAATCGCAGCAAATCGCAAAACATGAGATGCTGCCGTTCAAAACAAGCACCTTTGTCACAATTGCAGTGCGATTTATCACACGGCGATTGGGGTACCATTAAGTAGTAATGGCATCACACAAGTGTCCCATGATTTCGAACCACAGACAGAATCGTGGCGATTCAGATCGTTTAGGTGTGAATGGAGCCTAGACCAAAATGCTGGCTTTTTTTGTATGCTTGTTCTTTGCAGGACAGGGAATGAGGGAATGTTCCAGCTTGGAGCTCACTGGGAGTACAAAAACTCCACCACCACCACACACTCGCGTTCAGGTCAGGATTTTGATGGGCGCCTAAGCGCATTCCTAAAATTGAGCGTTGAAGTGCTTTGGACAATGAGCTTCAAAAGGTTTAGATCAAGACTATGACCAAGCAGAGCTTTCAGAGTGAGGTTAGCATGAGACCCTTCACATTTTCTGGGTTGGGTTTTTTTTTTTTTTTTTTTTTTTTTTTTTTTTTTTTTTTTTTTAAAAAGGCTGGATGAAGAAAACACACACACACACACACACACACACACACACACACACACACACACACACACACACACACACACACACACACACACACACACACACACACACACACACACACACGAAAAGAACAGCAAAGACAAATAAAACTCAGGCTCGATCTGGATGAGCAAAGTGCTCAGGCATGCATCGCTACAGGGCTGATCTGCCAACAGCGATGTCAAAATCTGTGATCTGCGATTGGCTGCCCCGCACACACCCCCTGCACTCCGACACCGATCTGCGTGGCATCTATACAGACTGCACTAGATCACCAAGGGGTCTGCTACAAGCTCTGATCACCTGCTACATTAGAAACAAATACAATGAATTCACTAAAAACACATAATACTAACAATCTCTTGTATAATTATTCTAGCAATTATATAGCTACAATGTAAACAACCCATAGATTGAGTAAATAAGCAAGTTAATAATAATACAAATAATCACCAATTCGTAATCCAAGGCTCATAGCTAACTAAAACGATTGGGGATGATTACAATTATTCCATGAAATTCGATTGAATTGAAATAGTTATAAAATAAAGCATGGATCCACAGTCACTATAAGTCACTGGACTATCCAGTAGTCAGCGCAGGATGCCAGCTTCCTCTGGATGTGGCTGGCATCACCAATTCCCAGACACATGCAGCTGGCAAGAAATTCAATTCTAAAGATCCAATGATTTACATAGCTTTATCACTGGCAAGCTGCACAAAAAAAGCAAACTCTTATTTCACACTATAACTTTGCAAACCCTTCAGTCTCACCAAATTATTATACAAAATTATTATTATACAGGATTTATATAGCACCAACAGTTTGCGCAGATTATTATTACCAAATTATAGATGAATCCAAATGTCACTTCCAGGAAATTCATCATATAAAATAGTGCTATAGTGTTAAAAAAAAAGGGAAACACTCAACAAAAGCCAATAGAGTACCTGTATGGGTCAAACTTGGCAAACTTCATCCATTCTAGTGGATTACTCTCATAGGACTCCACTATATTCTGAACTTCTTCTACATTCACTTTATCACTGGAAAAGATCTGGTGCAGGATCTGGATCAGTTCCTCCAATGTCTGTGGCTTCAATACTTCAGTGTGATCCATACTACAAAGCTGGAGCAGAGCTGATTCTCACTGAGCTGTCTGCAAGTAGATCACTCACACAAACAACTGTGCAGAAGTGCAGCCCTTTTTTCTTCTATTTAAGCTGGCCAACTTGCAGAGGGATGTACCAAGTTTGTTAGGGGAGGTAGGAGAGATAAGTGTAGTGTTTGTTACACATTCTGAGCCTCTTCTCTGCCTTTTATGTTGTTTTTACATTACATGCAGCTTAATCTGCACTCAATTACCCTTGCACTGATAAAACAGATAATTCCTTAGTTTCCTATCAGTATCATTAAGTTCTATGTGCTCTGATATCCTCCTTTTCCAGAGAACATTGCAGACCTGCTGAGCTTTAAAATAAGGGGCTTGTAGAGGGTTGGAGTCTTTTAATTCAAACCAGCAGCCATAGAAACCTTTACAGCCCCCATAAAGAATTCATCCCTTCAACATTCTTTGCAGCTGAGCAAAAGGGGAACTTCAGCCCTGGAAAAACACTGGAAATGTTTTCTTTATATCAGTTGTGACCATTGTGTTATTGCTTGGTCTAAAACTGGGGCAGCAATCTTTACCACATTCATAAATGTTTTCATGCAACTTTCACCCAGGATTCACACATTTTTCTAATTGCCTTCCATTAGAAAATCCTGTGAACCCTGGGTGAAAGCTCTGCATTTTTTTTTTAGAAAGGGCTTATAAATAGACCCCTGTGTCATGTTAAAGTGGAACTTCACTCGCTCAATCAACATTGACTAGTTTTAATCCCTATGCTGCTAGTATTAGTAAATAGATTGGAATGTATCATATTTACTTGATTTACACATTTTTTTTTGTTTCTTCAGTTTCTTCCTGGTTTCTTGCCTAGGCAATTGATGTCTTACATCCCAGGAGTCTTATGGAGGGAAGGTGGGGTTTTCTTAGCTAAGCACACGCTCCTGCTTGTATGTCCGAACTAAGGGCACATAGATTCCAGGAAGTCAATGCTACATGAATCATCAGCCCTTACTCAAGATGGGTACAGCCAAAAATACTAGGGGTGTTTTTCAAAGTGATTTCTCAGCAAAATAAAGCATGAAGACATGGATGGATGGGGGAGTTTGCTTTCAATATTGAAAATGAATTTGATTGAATTTTTGCTTTGTGGTGCTCAGATACAGCATAGTTCCACTTTAAGCAAAGCGGCTTGTTCTGAAGGATGTCATATGACGTCCAGTCAGAACAATGGAGCCCCCCATCTGGCCATCATTCTGCTGTAGGCCGGGCAGGGGCTCCATTGTTCTGACTGGACATCATATGACATCCTACAGAACAAGCCGTTGTGCGTGCCGATTGGTGGTGCAGTGTGTCACCCAGACACAACACATTTCCGATCACAGTAAAGAGCCTATGATGTGGGCTCTTTACAACCTGATCAGCTTGTGTCTAATCACAGCTGTTCACAGTGTACATGGGAAGTGCCAGTTATCAGCATTCCTCTACTTGCGCTAACAGGGCGTGAGTAACGGAGAGCCGATAAGTGGCTTTCCTGACAGGGGGGGATCTGCACTGATAATCAGTGCAATGTTAATCAGTGCAGCCCCATCAGGGATGCCTGCCAGTGCCCCCCTAGTGATGCCCACCTGTGCCCACCAGTGGTGCCAATCAGTGCTGCCTTTCAGTGCCCATTAGTGATGCCTGTCAGTACCTCCTCATCATTGTCATCTATCAGTGTCACGTATCAGTGCCACCTATCAGTGCCCATAAAGGCTACCCATAAGTGCCACCTATCAGTGCCGTCGATCAGTGCCCAACAGTGCCACCTATCAATGCTGCATATTAGTGACTCCTTGTCAGTACCCATCAGTGCAGCCTCATCATTGCACATCACTGAAAGAGAAAAATTACCTATTTATAACATTTTGTAACAGAACACTTTTATTTTTTTTTTTAATTTTCGGTCTTTTTTCATTTGTTTAGCAAAAACTAAAAAACTCTGTGGTGATTAAATACCGCCAAAAGAAATCTCTATTTGTCTCAAAAAATGACCAAACCTTTGGTTGGGTATAGCACTGCATGACCGCGCAATTGTCATTCAAAGTGCGACAGCGCTGAAAAGTGAAAATTGACCTGGGAAGGAAGGGGGTGAAAGTGCCCAGTATCAAATTAATTAAAATTTTGTTTGTTTGTACCAAGCTGGCCCAAATGAACTATTAGCTTCACAGATGTGCCCCCTGTCATTGCTGTATAAACTATATGTAGCATTAGCTACAGTACATAGATCGGCAAGGACTGCTTACGGACGCCTTGCCGATCTCTGCTCACAATTGATGTGTATGGGGGAATCCTCCCCTCATGTCATTGTATTCTGACAGTAAAGGAATCCTGCTGACTCCTCCACTGTCAGAATACACTGACAGATACACTACAAGCTATTGGCTGCAGCGTTGATTGAATTAACTTTTTCCAGCAAGCCAGTTCGTGAGCAGTTGATCAGTAAATTTACTTCTCTCAAACAGCACAAGCCATAGATGGATTGAAATTACGCATAGATGTGAACTAGTACCATAGGAAACCATGTTAAATGGACCGTAGAGTGTTTCTGAAAACTGCAAAACGCACTGAACAAAAATGCATAGGTGTGAACCTAAGGTCAGGGCCAGTTCACACTGGAGTGAGATGAGAGGCTCTTTACAACATGCACTATTTTTAGCACCTGTAAATTGCCTCCAGTGTGAAAGCAATCTAAAGGCCCAGACACACGATAGGACTTTGTACAAACTTTCCCGTGGATTTTTGTACAAAGGACATCGGCCGTAAACTAATTAAGCATACACACGGCAGGACTTTTTCAGCCAACTTTCACCAAATCACATGGTTGTTCAGCTCTTTACCGCCACCCTTTGGTCAACTTCTGTATTGTCTGATCTTTTGCATTGGTTCTGAGCATGCGTGTTTGTACTTTGGAATAAAGTCCTATGGACTTGTGTACACACAATAGGATTTTGCACCATAGGACTTTTGTTGCCGGAAAGTTTGTCTGTTTGCACAGAAAACATTTGTCCGATGAAAACCGAAAAAGTTTGTCCGATGAAGCGCACACACGGTAGGATGTTGCCTTAAAACAGCTAATTTGCATGTTTGTTGTCAAAAAGTCCTATCGTGTGTATGGGCCTCAAGACGTAAAAGATCTTGCACTGCCCTAAAACCACCACCCCAAAACTAATTAAAAAAAAAAAAAAAAAACCCACACACCACACAAGCTCAATAATTTCAATAATTTACTTTCATTTTGCCAGCAGAAACAAAATTATCTTATATATTAATATTAATAAAATTAATATTAATTCACTAGCTTAAAAAAAAAAATTATACAGGATAGATGGTGCTACATTTAGCAAAACAGTTAGCAATTGGGTTTTAAGGGCCCTGCTCATAAGAACTTACAATCTAAAATTTGTCTAAACCTTAGAGTGAACACCGCTTTACTTTCAGTGTATAACGGGCAACACATCACATTTTTATCTGCAAGATTATAGAAACATACTTAACAGTCATTATTCTTACAAAGCATTCCAACATGATATTAAAAAAGCCACATGTTCAAAATATAACACCCGCCACCACCCCACAAATCCACATACATACATACATTGGTGAGTATGTTCTGCTGGAAGCTGCATCTCTGTGTACATGATTAAGCAATGAGATCAAAGAGTAGAAGGTCAGCAGATGCTCCCAGACCACAGGAACAATATACACACAACATTGACAGCATGGCCACATAAACCTACTTTTGATTGAAAAAATGCACAGGAATTTCAGCAAACAAACAGCCCCTAGCTGGGCGTTTGTCAATAGGCACAATATCACGCTTCCGCCTCCACCCCCAAATCACAGCAAAAAACCTGACCTTCCCAGGCCATACAAACCCCCCTACTGCAGCCCTTTATATAAGAGAGGTTGTATTGTTAGCACACTGACACACCCAATAGAAGTACACGCCCACCAGTATCTTTCAATCTACCGCTTCATATATGTCTAAAGTGATTTCACCTGATGAGCAGGAACAAATAATACCATTTGCAACTGTGTTAGCCCTTGGCTATGTGCATCAAATCTCCAACTACAGGCCTGTATGCCCCAGTAGAAGGACCCTTTGTCCGAAACATGTCGGGTTGCTGAAAGCCATCTGTTCCCCGGTACCACGCAATTTTTATTACATCTGTGATCACTTTTTTATTCATCTTATCTGCGGTTTGCTTAAGAACGTGTATTTTTTGGTGGTTTGCAATAAACCTGATTTTACTGAGCCATTCACTATGTGGAGTTTTTTCCCTTCCCTGCATGCCCTCACACTGGCGTAGTGAAAGCTATATCCTCCAGCCATCCATTTGCTGTGAAGATGAATCCATCCATCCTTGGCGGATCCGAATACCATCCGTTTCCCACGGCTGTCCACGGTTGCCTCAGAAATAATCATTGGAATCCATCACTAACATCTCTCCACGAGCATCTGTTTGGATCAGTGGATCCACAAGCCTGAATGACACTTAGCCATACGGTGAATGTGTCCACCTTTTCTGGTAAGCGTATTTACCCCTTCCATTTTTTCCTGTGGATTTTCAGCATATGAAGACCACCTAAGCGATTTAGGTGCACCAATCACATACGTTCTTCCTCTCTGGCACCAGAAGTATCACATTGCCTAGGCGGATGAATTTTCATTTTATTATGGACATTACTTTTAGCCATTGAGGTTTACTCCCCCACTTTTTTCAATGTGGTTGTCAATTTTTATCACGTTGAATGATTAGTTGTCAGATATATGTTACTAGTATACACTGTGCTGGTTAACCCTTATGTATTTTTGTTTAGCACTGCATTTATTCTTTCACTTTTTTTGCACTGTTACTACACTGGTGATGCTGGCTGCTATTCTATTCACATGCTTTTTGTAGTGGCGCAACAATATTTAGTTATCTTTTGGTTTTTACTGTTTTGAGTTATTTTTGTTGCTGCCACTACCATTTCACGTTCTAACATGGATGTGTTTGAATATCGCACTACTCGCTCTATCGTCACAGAGGGAGTATTTGTCGCTTTGAACACCAACACAGAGATTGGCGGCTTGTTCATGCGACTTAGGAACCTTATGGTCTCTGAGATTCATTTATTATGGGACATTGCGTTCCTGGAACAATATTCCAAGGAACGCATGGTCCCTAGAGGCCTAAGATGGGACATCCACCCCCAACGGGATGAAACAGAAGTAGAAGCCTGGTTCCATTATTTTAATGAAGCGGGCATTAGTTTCCTTGGCTTCCTTGTCGATAAGAAGAGGAGTAGATTGTCTCTCATCGACAGAGAGATCAAGGAGCTAAGAGAACAACTTCTTCCCCATAAAGCCACATCTGAGTACGTTTCCCTTTCGGCCAACTCAAAAGGCCACTTGGAAAAGGAAGAAAGGGATCAATGTACTAAGAAACAGGAAAAAATACACACGAGACATTACCGATTATAGAAATAATCTGGTGTTTAACTGGCAGAAAAAGGACACCAGTGCATCCATGGAGGCTTTGGGCACAGTGGGAATGGACACTTCCTCTTCCCCTAACCCAGATAATAGAAGGGCTCTTACAGCTCCTCTAGTACATGCTACCCAAACTAACACACGGAAGAGGGTTGAACACCCTGCCACTCCTGGGAATCACAATAGAGAAACCGTACCCCCAATCACCTTCCCAGAAACAGTCACCACTGTTTCTGGGAGAGGTATGCCCCGGAGGGGTAAGGGGTCTTCCCATGTGAGGAATGTGAGTCATGAACACTCAAATCTAGACACCTATACTAGATCTCCTCAACGTGATTACCATGTTAAGAATTTTTCCGAACAACACCAGAATTACCGCACTCCCACTTCCATCCGTACTCACAATAGATTTTCACCACTCAGAGAAGAACCCTACAGATATCAATACAACACCCCATACCCCTACATGGAAAATGAACACAATCAATATGATAGATCGCCATACACTTACAACCATGTACATCCTAATCCTCCTCGCAATGAGGAGGCTCCCGAGGGGGGCGGCGGGCCAGGAAAAAGAAGGCGACACTAAAAACCATTTGAGCCAGAAATCTTTTTCGGACGCTGAATTATATGTGCTAGATAAGGGTCTCAAGTTTGCCCCCTCTTAGAAATTGAACAAATTTGGGACCTTTATAGACATCTTGAAATTTAAAAGAAGACTTAATATCCAAAGACATTTCTTGGCCAATCCAACCAACCCTGAAACCCTAAATGTAGAAGAGAATTAGGTAAACGATAGAGGAGCTGTACACTCCAGGCTAGCAAACCCCTCGCTTTTCAACCCTCCTAACATCACGGCTCCATCTATCAAAGTCTTTTTTGATTTGGTATTAAAGGACCTGGATGGATTACCTGATAAACGTGTTTACGAACACCCCGATATTAAGATTGGCCTGAAATCCCTTTGCGAATATAAGGACATTGTGATCCGCCCCGCCGATAAAGGCGGGGGCTTGGTAATCCTGGATAAGGAAGATTACCACCTAGAGATGTGTCGCATTCTTAGCGACGAGAAAACCTACATGGCACTCACCAATGATTCTACTAGGGTTTTCAAAAAAAGATTAATAGAATTAGTGAAACGAGGTTATCAAAAGGGAATTTTAAATAAAAAAGAAAAGGAATATCTTGTTCCGATAGGTCGACGGATCCCAGTAATGTATTATCTCCCGAAAATACATAAAAATATCACAAGACCTCCCGGTAGACCTATTATAAGCGGGATCGATTCGATAACCTCTATCGGCGGTTATATTGACTTCTACCTTCAACCGCTGGTGTGCAAAGTTCCTTCATATCTCAAAGATACAGGTGACACCATCCGCCGTCTGGCGTCCGTTGACTATCAGGATAACCTTATCCTGGTTACAGCGGACGTCACGGCATGATACACCTGTATCCCACATGCACTAGGATTAGCTGCTGTGAAACACTATCTTGCCATCAGTAATAATATCTCGCCATCACAACAATGTTATATTATGAAACTTTTACATTTTGCTACGCAAACCAATTACTTCTGGTACAACAATCAATTTTTCTTGCAGAGGAAAGGCGTGGCAATGGGGGCTAAATTTGCCCCCAGCCTCGCCAATCTTTTCATGGCACTGTGGGAGGAGGATGTTGTCTACCCATCACAGCGACCAGAGCAGTGTTTATGGGCTCGTTACATAGACGACATCCTCCTCCTATGGAAAGGTGACGAGGAAACCCTTCACAAATTCATGGCCACCCTTAACAACAATGAGAGGGGTATAGTCCTCACATACGAGATGAGCACTGTCTCCATTCACTTTTTAGATCTGGAGATATCCATAGCTGACCGTCGTATTGTGACCACCACATTTTTCAAACCGACGGACAGAAATGGTTACATTTCCACAGACAGTTGCCATTATGGCCCTTGGCTTCAGTCCGTTCCACGCAGTCAACTGCTGCGTATCCGCAGAAACTGTACAAATTCTTCAGACTTTGTGAAACAAGCTCAATTCCTGGAAGAACGTTTTGTCGAAAAAGGGTACCAACCGTCACTTATAGATCAGGAGATCACTAGGGTCTCCTGTATTGATCGTGACACACTTATCACCGTGCAACCCAAGCCAACCCTCGATGACAGATTCAAATGGTTGCTGTTTACACAGTTCTCAATCCAACACAGACAAATTAAAAAATGACCCAATACTAGGCCCAGTGCTTCCCACTAGTGCAGGTGTCACTTTCAGAGGAGCCCCATCTTTACGTAAACGTATTTCACATAATGTCATTGAAGCTCCCACTAAATGATCCTTCTTCCCAGAAGCCAAGGGTTAATACCCCTTCTCATCCAGCATCAGTTCCTGGCCTCACAAATGCACTTCTGGAAGAATGGTCAAACATTTCCATAGACACACTAAACCTTATGGACAGCTTTTCTAGCCTTCCCAGAATTGGTCATACAGGTGATGGAATTATATTACACAAGAGTTATTCTTCTTGATTTATTCTGTGATATTTGGTGTTTTTTTTGGGGTGAGAGTAGAATACTACCCTCAAATTTTTGGGAATTACATTTTGATTTCTGATGTTGGCACACATATCACATTTTTTTGGGCTCAAATTATGATTATTTGGAAATAATAAAAAAGCACAAAAAATTGTGACTCATTTTAAATTTGCATCAGCAATGGTATTGTTTGTGCTTTGTAAAGACACCTGTGTGAGTTTGGGTAAAGATTGTTGTGAGATGGAGAGTAACAAGTGAAAGTGACAGAGAAAAATATATGTAGCAAGGTCCCAGGTCTCCTTCAATCTAATGAGAACGTCCAGGGCCAGAGATAGCTGACATCCTTCTGTATGCGGTGGGTTGTAAGGCATGGTGGGTGCAGAGTAGTTAAAGTTATTGGGCGCCAGACACTTCTTGAATGCAAAAGAAACTTAATTTCTTTTAACAATCTTTTTGGGGGAAAGAGGGTTAGGGCCAGGACACCCTTAGGTAGTTGCAAGATTAGTTGGCAGACTCAGAGACTTCGATAGGACAGCCATGCAGGGAAAGGCATCCAGCAAGATGCCACATCTGCATGTGCAGGAATGCTGTCTCCTATGGCAACAGTCTTTAACAGTTCCCAACACAAACGTAACAGTTCCTTCCTCTTTAATTACAATCACTCCTTGTAGTTCTTCTTTCACTAGACGCACTGATTCACTGCCACTGAATCGCTTGGGCTCCTCCAATCTTCACGGTGGTATCTTCCTCAAGCATCACCGCTGCTTCTCTTCTGGGTCCTTAGCTTGGCACTCAAGATACCTCTCAAGCTTCACCCCGCTGGCCTGCTCGGTCCCTAGCTTGACACACAAGGCTGCTCTGCAAGTGTCACCTTCGCTGGCTGGGTCCCTGGCTTGATTCCCACTGAAGTTTCCCGATTCTTCACCATCCCCGGTTGGTGAGAATGCTGTTCCGGTACTTGTTTAAGTTACTCACTGTGGTCCCTGGTAATAAGGCGGACAGTCCCTTACTGGTGACAGCTTCCCCTCTACCTTCGACCACGACAAGTTCTCCAGCCGGCAGAACCGTCACTTCTGGTTGGACTGCAAGCCGCAGCCTCAACCCTGCGCTGCTCTCTTGCTTCTGGATAGGCCCTCAGACAGCCTAGCAGCCAGATGTGCCCGGGATAGGCCCAAACTCTGGCCTAGCAGCCCGGGCAATACAACACACGTCCACCCAGACAGCCATCCAGGTAGCACAGAACATAATCACCTGACTCCACCATTCAAGAAAACCCCTGCCCATTGGCTGAGATACCACATATACCTGTAGCACCCTCTACCTTTAGGTAGGTGCTAGAGTAGTGGGTTTTTGTGAATACTGCCAGTGCAGGTAAATTTAGGCAGGCCTAGCTGTGAGCTAGACCTGTTTGTTTTTGATCTGGGGGCAGGGGAGTGGTTTATTGTAGAGGCAGGTGAATGACATGTGCCTCAGCTCTTGGGTGCCTCCTCTGTTTCCAGTGAGAATGTTCTGGAAAAGAGGCAGGGCAGAGTGGTGAAGTGACATGGGGTGTATATGAGAGCCCTGATGTCAGAAACCATGAAATCAGACAGAGACAGAAGTACAGTTAAATCACACTTGTTTAATAATAAAAGTAAAAAGAACAAACGTAGTCAAAACATAGCCAAAGTTCAGCAACTGGAATGGATAGTCAGCCAAGCCAGAAGTCAGGGATCAATGTAGTGGAAACAGCAAGCAGGATCTGGAGCCAGTAGGGATGTCAGCAAAGCAAGTCTTGAACAGGGTCGCAGGAGATCTTCAGGAGTTTCTCTGATGTTGACCAAGGTGAAGGCAGAGATCCTCTGGACTGGACAGCTTAAGTAGGCAGGACTGACGAGCAGGATATCATGAACATCTGAGTAACTGTGGAGAGATAGGAGCTGACAATTAGCCAACAGCTGAGTGGCCAGGTCTGAGAAGGAAGGGCTGAGCCCAGCCCTGACACCTGACCAATCCCCAACTAGGATTGACAGGGGGAAGGCCTCCTATATATACACCCATGGTTAGCCCGTTGTGGGAGGAGTTGTCGGGTGGAAGAACTGAATGATGGAGTGTTAGACTGTCGTGGTCAGAGGGAACCCCCTTTCTGGGGGATGAACTCAGGCCTGGAGCTCCGGAGCTGAGAGGGAGCCTCTCTTTACATGGTCATTGAGAGGTTTCCTGAAAAAGGAGCAGGAGGAGGACAGTTGGGAGCACTGCCAGGCAAGTCATTCAGGAGGGATCCATGCCGGGGTCAGTGAGTGAGAAGCACAGTAAGAAGCTCTGGGAGAACTACCAGGTTTGGATGTGGAGCCAGAGGGAGAGACTGTGGTGTTGTTTTGGAGTCAAGTTGTTGCAGCCACAAGGGCTGGCAGGATTTGCATCGGACGTGCTAGGAGCAGTAGTTCACCAAGGATCAGTTAGCACAATTATCTTCTTCATCTAAAATGGTTGCTACTAGGAAAATGTTAGGACTTATTCAGAGTGAGGCTAAGGCATGTGCTAACGGTGACAGAAATCTGGAACTGGACAGTAAGGAAAGCAAGTGATCTCAAGTAGTGTGCTGGAAGAGATGTGAAGTAGCAGAGACTGTCAGTTTAGATTCAACTACATTTATTTCCATTACTAAAGATTCATTATTTGGGCATCCCATGTCCCTTTTCCCCATCCAAGTTTAATCCCCTAATAAAAACAACAAAAACAAGCAAGAGACTGTTCATGACTGGATAAGTGTGCCTACAATGGATGTCTGACCAGCAGGGTGATCTTTGAATTTTGAAACACGCAGCAACCCCACGGGGGCACCGCTTCATACCCATAACCTGACCTTGCGTTACCCTTCTCATATCTAGTACCACCAAGTACCTGGCCACCTAGTGGTAGAAGAGAAAAATGGAACGAGGCCAAACTAGGGAAAAATCAATAGATCTCTATCAATCAACCAGGATAACTACTCCTGGCTGGCAAGTAAATTTGTGAGGAGCAACCCGGCCTAAACTCTAGGGTGCTACATTCTCCCCCTGCCCAAAAAAAAACTACGTCTCGGAGTTTGCAGAAAAATTATTTTTAAGCTCTCAAGCCTGAGCGAGTGTCCTGGCAAAACTGGGATGGGTGGGGAAACAGGAAAGGGTAAACAATTTTATATTATATATATATATATATATATATATATATGTATATTATACTGGCCACTGTTACAGTTTAAACCACTATTATTGATCGTGCTGCGTTACTACCATTTGTTTCAACCCCCGATACTTGTCACCAACCATCATTGTTCTATAGGCCTTTTTAACCACTGAACTATATTAAATTTCTATTAGTAAGGCATACTTGTTTGAACTATTTCATACTTCTTCCGCATACCTTACCATATCAATCTACATATTATATTTGTAGCTCCCGAAGAAGCGATGCTAGGCACGCAACATATCGAGTAAATAATACTTTTGTGACCCCCGTCTGGACTCAGTCACCTCATGCACTCTACTCATGTTGAATAGTGCTACTGATTACATCTTATTATAATTATTAATTGCTTAATTTTCTATTACAATTTGAGTGTTAGGGTCAAACATTTTATGTCATTTGTTATGACGTGTGTTTTCTTTTATGTGCTGTACATAAGTTTTTAACTCTATCCAATTAAATACATTTTCATATTTTTATTCTAAAATTTTGTCTACAAAGTCCATCATTGTAAATTTCCAAAAACATATTTTTCCCAGGCTCTATGCATGACGGCTACTTTACATAACAGTCACTTTACTTGTCTCGTACATCCTCCCTTCCCTCTTCAGTTACTGCCTTCAGGCACTGCCGGGGGGAGACAAGACCGTTCACCCTTGCTTCATCCATGATGAGTGAATATTCTGGGTCAAAGAGTATTGACTGTGGGGCCACCCTTTTCCGCAACCGTGATACCAGAGGTAGTAGCCGAGGTAGATTCTTGAATCTCCTTAGGAGGGAGAGGGGTTACTGGCACCACCTGTTCCAGGCTAGCGGTCACTGCAGGTGTCTCAGGAGGAACAATGGCAGCGGGAATTAACACTTCCACTGCAGTATCTGCAAGCTCGCCGGGCGAGAGTCAGTCTGGGCCGAAGTAGGATTGCCAGAATCAGCGGCCTCGGTACTGGACATAGGCTCCTCCATGGTGGCATATCCACGGGCCCAATCCACCCTCATCACCCTTGACAGCAGCCTCGGTCTGGCAGCTATCAGCAGCAGTTCTCAGCATTGACAGCACCAGCTCCAAAGGTGCATAAACAGGGCAAACTTGGAACACCGCCGGCAGATGATCCCCATAGCTGCGGAGCTTTGAGAAATATACAGGGCAATCTTGCCCTTTGGTACCATTCAAATACCTGTGCCAGTAATCGTGTTTCCAGATGCGAAGAAACGGGCAATTTCCCACAGGTCATATTCAGCCGACATGGGTTGAGGGACTTCAAATCCTGGAGCTCCCAAGCATGCCACATTTCCTTTCAGGTCTTGAGGTCTCAGCATGTGGTTATATACAGTTGCATGACTTTAATTAGTATTTGACTCATTAATGTGGATTTTAATATATACAGTATATTGTTTTTTATGTTTATATACTAAAAATATATTTTTGTACATTCTTTCTTGTCGTGCCTAAAAAGGTCCAAGCCTCTTTTCTAATTTTTCGTCAACCCTAATGGGACGTGGCACTGTTCATCTGTATAGTATCCACAGTACCACTCTGTGTTGATACAATTATTACTTACCAAACAGTAATGCTTCCTCTAAGGATGAGCTCAGGCGTGTTTGCAAACAGCACTTGCAGAGCCCGCCACTAAGTCGGCACTGCACAGCGATAATCACAGGCAGTGAGACATTTCCTGATCTCTGCAGCCGCCCATCGGGACAATGTCTCACTGCTTGTGATTAGCGCTCCGCAGTGCCAACTTCCTGGCGGGCTCTGCACGTGCTGTTTTTGAACACGCCTGAGCTTATCCTTAGCGTCCTCCTCTGCAGAGTGGGAACTCCTCCCCCTGCCAACGGATTGGTGAAAATGTTCTTTGGGAGCTGTGGCGCCCATCTTCTTCATGCTGTGGCATGCCAAAACTGTACTGGAGTCCATTTTGGAGTCTGTATTAACCCTCACAGCGCTGGCGGGAAGTGTCAAAAGACCAGGCTGATCCTCTACCCTGAGCAGGGAAACTTGATTCTTCCCCACATTGATAGTACACACGACAACACAGTCCATTAGAAGTGTAAAGGTTGCTTGCCACATTCCAAAAGGAGCCAGACGAAATCCCAATGAAGTTGAGGCTGGTTGCTAAGGGCGACGGCTGCAGAAATAACATGAAAGTGATAACTCCTGCGCTGTCAGCGGAAGCCTATTCTAAAGGGACACTGCTGCAACACCTAAAGACTGCTCCAAACAGGCAAGAAAATTGTGAAAATAAGGGGGTGGTAGTTGCGCTGTGATGGAAGAGGAATGGGGAAAGGGAAAAAGGGGGACTATACTATAGTACATACACAGTAAATGTCCAATAACCTAAATACATGAGTCAGATACATCAAGGAAAGGACTCACAGATGCAAATATATAAATGTAAAAGTATAGATAAGAGCACATAAAAACACTCAAACCTAATGGTGCATACCAAGAGTGCTAACATCAAAAAATATACAAGTAAGCAGTGCACATGGGTATGTGAATCAACATAGGGGGTGCATAAACCCAGAAAATATCAAGTAAAAATCCCTTTAAACGTGTATCAATATGCTGACACTGTGGGCAGCTGATGGCATGAAAAACGAATAAGTAGTTATCGAAAAAATGATCATAATATAAATTAGTAAAAAATATATATATATATAAAAAATATTAAATAGTCCCAGTGGTATGTGTTAGTAACACGCCAGCACTTGGCGACTTGCAGACATTATAAATGGTGAATCCAAAAGGTAAAAAATGTAACAACAGTCCCACCAACAAGTGTGATACTTCTAAATACAGACCAAATGCCCGTGGTGGAAAGAAGGGGGGTGTTCTTCAGTGGGGGCACCTCCGTGTTCGCAGGCCGCTTACCTTACAGCTGTAAGGTATACAGCATATGTAGTGGAAGACCAGCGAATAGGATAATCCAGTGGTACAATGGGTGACGATGGTTAAAGATGCAGTATGGCTCCGTGTAACTCCGCTTTAAAGGATACAACACAGTAGAAGCCTGGACAACACCTTTACAAGGTAGCCGAGTTTGAAGCACATAGACCCGCAGACACAGGATCTGTGTCTGCGGGTCTATGTGCTTCAAACTCGGCTGCCTTGTAAAGGTGTTGTCCAGGCTTCTACTGTGTTGTATCCTTTAAAGTGAAGTTACACGGAGCCATACTGCAGAAATAACGCTTTAGCCACACGTTGGGCGCCAAATGTAGCAAGGTTCCAGGCCTCCTTGGATCTTTCGAGAACCTCCAGGGCCAGAGATAGCTGACATACTTCTGTATGTGGTGGGCTGTGAGGCATGGTGGGTGCAGAGTAGTTAAAGTTATTGGGTGTCAGACGCTTCTTGAATGCAAAAGAAAGTTTATTTCTCTTTTTTATTTATTTTAATCTTATTTAATTTAATTTAATCTTATTTAATCTTTTTGGTGGAAGCAGGGTTAGGGCCAGGACACCCTTAGCTAGTTGCAACAACAACAAGGAGGGGGGCGCCTCTGAATATATATCATAAACACAATTTATTAAAACAGCAATATCCACTCACATAAAAGTTGGAGAAGTTGCATTCAGGTCTGTTGGCTGAGCTTGAAGTGATGCAGTAGAACTACAGGTCACAGCGGTTCCCGCAGGACATATGAAGTCCAGAGAGGAAGGATGAGCTGGTGCAGCCAGATGCAAACTCTTGCAGTTATCAGTCCAACGCATATCCTGCTGTATAATCCTGGTGGTGTCCTGGATGTCAAGATAAGGGTTCCAGATAGGAAAAAAACAGGGAAGGGGGGACGCCAGAGCAACCGTTCGGCCACGCTGCCGCTCACCACTGTGTACTGAGAGCCTCTAAGCTGGAACACGGCCGGCCGTGTGGAGAATCACAACGAGGCTTGGGGAGCAAACAGAGCGAGGCGCCTGGTGATGACGTCACACGTATGCAACGCGTTTCAGAATCGGCTTGCCATTGGTGGAAGAATGGCCGCATTCCTTTATCAAGCATGGGGGATGAGAAACTTACTGGGCTTAAATAGTTTGAAGGAGGGTGGGGCCAGGAAGTCCGTGATATATGCAGAATGTTCATACTGGGCGGCATTTAGCAGCAGGGGGGACAATAAAAGAAGGACCTTACAGCAGCATAATAAAGAAACAATTTTTACAACAGGGCACCAATAGAGGTAAAAAGGTAGTCATTATAGAACAGGGTAAATAAATGAATTAAAAATAAAAAATAAATATAAAGATAAAAACGAACATTATTAAGCATGAAAGAAAATTATATAATAAAAGTATCATGCAATAATTAAATTAAATTACAAAACAGTAAAAAAGGAAGTACACAGTACATTAAATGAAAGATCCATATTACTTGTAAGCAGTATATAGTAGACAATATGGTATATTGGGATAATAAATTGGTCTTAAACTGTGTAGGTGTAAAGAATATGCAATTAAATAATAAAGGGGCTTAAATCTAAAAAATGTAAAAAATGTGTTGGACATTACGAGGCGGAGTCATATGTTGTAATAATTAATGTATATGTATATGTATCTACACACTCACACACATGGGTGCAAACACATGCGTGTGCAAGTACGCATGCGTGCGCAGCCACATATAGGATGCAGAAATTGTATGTGTGTGTATACATACACACACAGACAAATTGAGTAGACAAAAATTAAGGGGGGGGGGGAGGGGAGGGGGGGAAGGTGGATTAGAAGTGAACAAGGGAACGAGAGTAAATTAGAGGGGGAAAAAGAAAGGGGGGAGAAAGAAGGAGGGGGGAGGGGAGGAAAGAGGGGGAAGAGAAGAGAGGGGGGGAAAGAAAGAGAAGGTAAGGAAAGGAGAAAAAGAAGCGGGGGACATAGAAAAAGGAGAGGAGGAAAGAAAGGGGGGGTTTTGGAGGGGTACCAGTTACCAATACTTACTACATGAGCAAACGAGCCCACCACCCCCATGATTAGAATAAAGACATAGAACCTGCGGTAAACAATAGTGATAAAAGTTATATGAACGTGTGTATGTATGGAAGAAAAAGCATCAATAAAGATATGAAATGGGTTATTCGTATAATAAGTACCCCCATATGGGCACGTTTGTAGGCAAACATCAACAATAGTAGGTAGCTACATATGCATGTATATATGCTCACCAATAGGGTATGTGAAACTCATGATGACTGTAAAATTATTAGAGGGATTGTTTATAAGACAGTGGATATCTCTATCCCTTCGTTTAGGCCGCCAGGTGAGAGCACGTCAAGAGAGTATATCCAGAAAGTCTCTCTGGCGCATAGCTTTTTGAAGCGTTCAGCTTCTGACATGTGTTTGGGGATTTGCTCTATGACCCATACTGATAGGCCAGTAGTAGATTTGTTATGGTGTTTGGCAAAATGCCGAGGGACACTATGTTTGTCCTTTCCCCCCTCGATGAGCCGTCGATGCTGGCCGAAACGCTGCCTCAGTGGGCAAATAGTTCGCCCAACATAGATTAGCCCACAGGGGCAAGTAAGGCCTTATATGACAAAATTGGATGAGCAATTGTAGAATTGTTCTAATGTGAAAGTTCTGTCTTTGGATTGAAAAGATTTTTTGCCATGTTCGACAAACATACAGGTCTTACAGCGAACTTTTTTACACTGATACATACCGATCAGTGGATCAGGGTGGTGAAATTGGAGATGGGCATGTCCACAGGCAGTTTGCTCGGGGCAATCTTATTTTTAAGGCTAGGGGCCTTTCGATAAGTAATTCTTATGCCGCGTACACACGGTCGGACTTTCTATCCTACTTGGTCCGGCACACTTTCCGACGGACTTTGTCCGCCAGGTGCGCTGGACTTTAAAACGGACGGACTTGCCCACACACGACCGGACTTTCCGGCGGGCTAAGTCCGCCCGTCTTTCCGACGGACTTTCACCGGAGTTACGGCGGACTTTCAGAATGAACGGACTTGCCCACACACGGACAAGTCCGTTCATTTTGAACGTGACTCAGGTGCGACGGGACTAGAAAAGGATGTCAATCTTGCCGCTTTTATCGGCGAGATTGACACCTTGCGAGCCCCGTCGCGGGGCATACCAGGCCCTTAGGTCTGGTATGGATTATAAGGGGAACCCCCTACGCCGAAAAAACGGCGTGGGGTCCCCCCTAAAATCCATACCAGACCCCGATCCGAGCACGCAGCCTGGCCGGTCAGGAAAGGGGGTGGGGACGAGCGAGCGCCCCCCCCCCCCTGAACCGTACCAGGCCGCATGCCCTCAACATGGGGGGGTGGGTGCTTTGGGGGAGGGGGCGCCCTGCGGGGCCCCCCACCCCAAAGCACCTTGTCCCCATGTTGATGAGGACAAGGGCCTCTTCCCGACAACCCTGGCCGTTGGTTGGCGGGGGCTTATCGGAATCTGGGAGCCCCCTTTAATAAGGGGGCCCCCAGATCCCGGCCCCCCACCCTATGTGAATGAGTATGGGGTACATGGTACCCCTACCCATTCACCTAGGGAAAAAGTGTAATAAAACACACTACACAGATTTTTAAAATATTTTATTAAACAGCTCCGGGGGGGGAGATCTTCCTCCGGCTTCTGGGGTCTTCTTCCGGCTTCGGGGGTCCCTGCGCTTCATCTTCTCCCGGCGTCCGGTTGGTTCTTCTCCCGGTGTTCCAGTTCTTCGGCCGGCTCCTCTGCTGTCTTCAGGTAGCTCTCTTGCCAGCAGAGGTCCGGACTCCTGGGCTTCTGGGCTTCTTCTCTTCTCTTCTCTTCTCCAGATGATCAACATCACCCAGTGACCACGCCCCCTAAAACGTCACAGTCCCAGCATGCCCAGGGACTGTGACATCAAAAGGGGGCGGGGTCTCCGCCTATATAAGTCACAACGCAGCCCTCGGAGAGCAGTCCAGCCGGAGAGAGCGTCGTGTCAACATCTGGAGAAGAGAAGAGAAGAAGCCCAGAAGCCCAGGAGCCCAGGAGTCCGGACCTCTGCTGGCAAGAGAGCTACCTGAAGACAGCAGAGGAGCCGGCCGAAGAACTGGAACACCGGGAGAAGAACCAACCGGACGCCGGGAGAAGATGAAGCGCAGGGACCCCCGAAGCCGGAAGAAGACCCCCGAAGCCGGAGGAAGATCTCCCCCCCCCGGAGCTGTTTAATAAAATATTTTAAAAACCTGTGTAGTGTGTTTTATTACACTTTTTCCCTAGGTGAATGGGTAGGGGTACCATGTTCACATAGGGTGGGGGGCCGGGATCTGGGGGCCCCCTTATTAAAGGGGGCTCCCAGATTCCGATAAGCCCCCGCCCGCAGACCCCGACAACCAACGGCCAGGGTTGTCGGGAAGAGGCCCTTGTCCTCATCAACATGGGGACAAGGTGCTTTGGGGTGGGGGGCCCCGCAGGGCGCCCCCCTCCCCCAAAGCACCCACCCCCCATGTTGAGGGCATGCGGCCTGGTACGGTTCAGGAGGGGGGGGGGCGCTCGCTCGTCCCCACCCCCTTTCCTGACCGGCCAGGCTGCGTGCTCGGATCGGGGTCTGGTATGGATTTTAGGGGGGACCCCACGCCGTTTTTTCGGCGTAGGGGGTTCCCTTTATAATCCATACCAGACCTAAGGGCCTGGTATGCCCCGCGCTCGCCGCAATTGGAAAATGTGTTTTTCCTATTGCAGCGAGCACGAGATGCAATACCCTGCCCTCGTGTCGTATCTGGTCCGTCGGACCAGCATACACACGAGCGGGCTTTCCGTCGGACCAGCACACACACGAGCGGACTTTCCGCCCGAAACTGAGTCCGGCGGAAAGATTTAAAACTTTTTTCAAATCTAGGTCCGGCGGGCTTTTGGGAAAAAGTCCGCCGGAAAAGTCCGCCAGCGCCTACACACGGGCGGATTGTCCGGCACACTCTGGTCCGCCGCACCAAGTATGCCGGAAAGTCCGACCGTGTGTACGCGGCATTAGTATGGGTGGGAGGGAGTTTTTGAGAAGTGGATCCTGTTGCAGAATGGTCCAATTTTTTTTTAAATATTTTCCATTTTTTTATACTGAAAATTGAAGGTGGTTATGAACCTAGTGGAGTGGTCTGTTATATCTTTTTCTTTTTTGGCTGGTTTGCCTTTGGCGTAATAATTATATGCTTCGTCCACTAGATCTTTGGGATAATCCTTGTCAGCAAACTTCTTTTTGAGTTGTATACTCATGGTGTCGTAGTCACTGTCTAGGGTACAATACTGTCATAAGCGGCAGAACTGACCTTTCGGTATATTTTGTGTCCATTTTGGATAGTGGCAACTCCTAAAGTGCAAATAGGAGTTGCCAGCAGTGGGTTTAGTGTGATTTTTAGTGATAATCCTATCGCCTGAATGACCAAGATCTAGATCTAGAAAGGCCAGATTAATATAATCTGAGACGTGGGTGAAGGACAGGCTGTATGGATTAGAGTTGCAGTGTTTGACAAAAAGGGGGACCAGATCAATAGGGCCATCCCAAATAATGATTATGTCGTCAATATAATGACCAAAAAATACGATATTGGCACAGTAGGGGTTGTTGTGTATGATGAAATTCTTCTCCCAATATCCATGGCCAAATTAGCGTACGATGGAGCGAAATTGGCTCCCATCGCGGTTCCCTTAGTTTGTAAGTAAAAATCGCCATTGAAATCAAAATAGTTATGAGTAAGGCAAAACTTAGTTGCCTCCAAGATAAATGCAGCTTGTCTGGGATTGATCAAGGGGTCCTGTACGAGAAAAAATTCTAACGCAAGTAGGCCAAAAGAGTGTGGAATTGAAGTGTACAGTGACGTGACATCTAGGGATAACCAAAGATAGGAGAATTCCCATTTGTATGGTGCGAGTAGTTCCAACAAGTGTGAACCATCTCTAATGTAGGACGGTAATAATTTGACGATGGGCTGGAGATAAAGATCGATGTATTGACTGAAACCGGTGGTAACACTCTCCATGGCGGCCACAATGGGCCTGCCAGGGGGAGAGGTAAGACTTTTGTGGATTTTTGGTAAGTGATAGAAGTATGGGATCTGATAAAAGTTTTTGGTGAAGAAAGAGGCTTCCGTTTTGTCAATCACTCCGCAGTCAAGAGCTGACTTTACCAAAACGTTTACCTCAGCTGCAAATTCGGTGGTAGGGTCTTTGGAGAGCTTTTTATAGCTGGTTTCGTCCAAGAGGAGTCTGAGGGCTTCGTTGATATAGTCCGCCCTGTTTTGCAGAACAATACCTCCCCCTTTGTCCGCTGATTTTATGATGATGTCGGATGAATGTGTTAAGGAGTCAAGGGCACGAGTTTCAGAGGCAGATAAATTATGTATGTGAGGAGGTATCGTGGTGGATGTCTGGCAAAGTTTCAAAAAATCGGCATATACTACCCTGTAAAAACTTTCAAGGTAGGGGCCTTTTGAATGGGCAGGGTAAAAAATGGACTTGGGTTTCAATGATGAGTGTATAATGGGTGGAGACGTGGCAAGATGTTGAGTAAATAGATTTAGGGTGTCTCCTTCATTAGTTAGCGTATCTAGTATGTCTATGATGTCGCCATCATATTCAAACATGTCTGTGGGAGGAGTAGTGGAAGAGGAGCCTGGGCAGACCTCAATAGGTTTATTTTGTTTGGCATAAAAAAATCTTTTGAGAGTAAGATTACGAATGTATCTATTTAAATCCTTAAATAAAAGGAAGGGATTGGGCTTATTGATAGGAGCAAAATTCAGACCTCTTCTCAATAGGCTGATATCTATAGGGGAAAGTTTGAGGGATGATAAGTTGAAGATTTTTACACTTTGCGGAGCTTTGTTGAGTTGGTGTCGGGAGTTTTTTCGTCCTCCTCTGCAGCCTCTCCGGTGAGTTTTCGTTTTCTCCAATTGGCTCGAGGAGGACTGAGAACTAAAAAAGGGATGCTATCAGTGGTGGCAGAGGAACCTATTGTGTGGAATGTGGAAGCGTCAGTAAAAGGTGTATTAGTAGAATCAGGATTATCCCGGGTAGAGGCAAAAGTATTATTAGTGGGCTGGACATCCATGGTTGGGTCATGTGGTATCATGACCAGATTAGATGCTGACGTCAGTTGGGAAGCTGGATTGGGCACAAGGGCAGTGTTCTTATTGGTGTTAACATGTCCCCTTCCGGCATAGGAAGGTCTGTTGTAATAGGTACTAAGGTTACCAAGTAGTTTATTGGTTTTGGTAGTAGAAATTCTGTTGGTCAAGTGACCAGAGCGAGTCATGGGGAGAGAACCAGATAAAGTGTTCCTATGAGGAATGGAAATGCTCATGAGGGGTGGGGGTAGATGATGTTGAGAAGGGGGTACGATGGGAGGTAGTGGGCGGGGATGGGGGGGACAAAGGGAAGTAAGGGATGAGGGAGGATGGGAAGAGGAAGGGACCAAAGATGGATGATGGGAAGTGGACAGGGGGGAGGTTTGTGATGGGGACGGGGTGGTCGGGTATCAGGTAAGGGAGGTGATGATTTGAGTTTCCAGTTGAAAACTCTATTGGTTTTGAAATCATCTAAATCTCTTTTAAATTTGCCTAATTTAGTTTTAATCATATAATCCTCATCAGACTTGGTATTTTTTTTGAGAACATCAAGCCAAGAAAGTGGGACTGTGACCTTTCGATCTGTAATTTCTGTGGCTATGGTGTTGGCTTCAGATTTGAGTTTCTCAAAGAGATGTGATCTATGCTCGATGAGTATTTCCATCCATTTGGACGTACAGAATTCAGAAATGGTTTCCCATTCTTTTTTGTTGGTGGTGTTTAACCACTTGACGACCGCCTCACGCCGATGTACGTCGGCAAGGTGGCACAGACAGGCAAAATCACGTACATATACGTGATTTGCCTTCCGCGGGTGGGGGGTCCGATCGGTCCCCCCCCCGGTGCCCGAGGCGGTCGCCATTTGTTCCCGGGCGATGAGAGGTGAGGGGGCGGCCATCCATTGTTGGCCACCCCCTCCCGATCGCTCCCGGCGAATGAAAATGCTTCCTTTCCCTCTGTAATGTAAACAGAGGGAAAGGAAGTGATGTAATCTCTCCTCGAGTCGGTCTTTTTGATCCGACGCCGAGGAGAGAAGACATCCAAGTAAGTCTGCACAACACTACACATTCAGTAGAACACGCCAGGCACACTTGTCACCCCCCATCACCCCCCGATCACCCCCCGATCACCCCCCTGTACCCCCTGTCACTCTGACACCAATAGCATTTTTTTTTTTTTGCATTGGTGTCAGTTTGTGTCAGTTAGAAGTGTTAGGGCAGTTAGGTTAGCCCCCTTTAGGTCTAGGGTACCCCCCCTTAGGTCCAGGGTACCCCCCTAACCCCCCTTAATAAAAGTTAACCCCTTGATTACCCCCCATCGCCAGTGTCGCTAAGCGATCGTTTTTCTGATCGCTGTATTAGTGACACAGGTGACGCTAGTTAGGGAGGTAAGTATATAGGTTCGCTGTCAGTGTTTTATAGCGACAGGGACCCCCATATACTACCTGCTAAAGGTTTTAACCCCCTGATTGCCCCCTAGTTAACCCTTTCACCAGCGATCACCGTATAACTGTTACGGGTGACGCTGGTTAGCTAGTTTGTTTTTTGTAGTTTATTACAGTTTATTACAGTTTATTATAGTTTATTATAGTTTTAGGGCACCCGCCGTTTATTACCCTATAAAGGTTTAACCCCCTAATTGCCCGGCGGTGATAGAAGTTAAGTTTTTAGGATCAGATAAGGTCTGCGTCGCCCCAGGCAGCGTCAGGTTAGCGCCAGTACCGCTAAAACCCACGCACGCAGCATACACCTCCCTTAGTGCTATAGTATCTGAACGGATCGATATCTGATCCGATCAGATCTATACTCCCCAGCAGTTTAGGGTTCCCTGAAACGCAGTGTTAGCGGGATCAGCCCAGATACCTGCTAGCACCTGCGTTTTGCTCCTCGGCCCAGCCCTGCCCAGCCCACCCAAGTGCAGTATCGATCGATAACTGACACTTACAAAACACTAAGCACACATAACTGCAGCGTTCGCAGAGTCAGGCCTGATCCCTGCGATCGCTAACAGTTTTTTGGTAGCGTTTTTATACAGTCGCCAACAGTCAGGAGCTTTTTTGCCTGTGAGTCTCACTAGTGTACCCCTAAATTTAGAGGCCAAAATGGCAAATCGAAGGTACACTAGTGAAGAGGCCTACACGTTTCTGAGTATGACAGATAGTGAAGAGGAAGTCACTCATCTGTCAAGTTCAGGCTCAGAATACGAACCTGTAGAGGACAGCGGCTCCATGACAGATAGCTCTGACGACAGAGTTGTGGTCCCTGCTAGAGTCAGGCGTACCAGACCCCATTCTTCTTCTTCTGTCCTTGAAGTGCAAGAACCGCAGGGCTCTCGTATGGAGCAGAGAAGTACTAGCGCCGCTACTCCTTCTGGTGAACTGGCAAGCACCAGCGGCCTAGTACACCCTGGTCGTACATCCAGCACTGCAGTATCACGTGGTGATGTGGCGAGTCCCATAAGTGCAGTTCAAGCTGGCGAGGTGGCAAGCACTAGTAGTGTCCCGCTGCCACCAAGAAGACAAAGACAGGCCCGTCGTGCCCATAGTGCCCTTCCTGCTGCATTGGCCAATCCGAATTGGGAACCTTCCACTTCTGCAGCACCCGTACTTCCCCCTTTCACTGGCCAACCCGGAATTCAGGTGGAAACAGTTGACTTTACGCCACTGGATTTTTATTCACTGTTTTTCACCGAAGATCTCTATAGATCTATTGTGGACCAAAGCAATTTATACGCTGGTCAACACATCGCCGCTAATCCCCAGTCCTCCCTTGCCAGAGATTGGAGACCAATTACGGTCTCCGAATTTAAGACCTTTCTGGGCCTTTCCCTCCTCATGGGGTTGAATAAAAAGAGTAAGTTGCGGTCATATTGGTCCACTGACCCAATTTACCATTCACCCTTGTTCTCTGCTTCCATGGCCAGGGCACGATACAAGCAGATTTTGCGGTTCATGCACTTCAACGACAATGAACTCTGTCGTCCTCGTGGAGACCCTGCATACGATCGGCTCTACAAAATTCGGCCCCTCGTAAACCACTTCAACCAACGTTTTGCAGACTTGTTTACCCCCCATCAAGTTGTCTGCGTTGATGAGTCCCTGATTAAGTTTTCTGGCCGCTTGTCATTCAAACAGTACCTTCCCAGCAAGCGTGCCAGATACGGGGTCAAGATGTATAAGCTCTGTGACAGGGCCACAGGCTATACATGTAGATTTATGGTTTACGAGGGCAAAGATAGTCACGTAGAGCCGACAAACTGCCCTGACTACATAGGAAGCGCTGGCAAGATAGTGTGGGACTTGGTGTCACCCTTATTCGGAAAGGGGTACCACTTGTACGTGGACAATTATTATACGAGCGTGCCACTTTTTAGTCACTTGTTTGATCAGCAGATTGGAGCATGTGGCACCGTGCGACCTAATCGCCGGGGCTTTCCCCAGCGGCTTGTAGATTCCCGTCTTAGGCTGGGGGAGAGAGCCTGCTTGAAGTATAATAATTTGCTCGCTATGAAGTGGAGGGATAAGAAGAATGTTTTCGTTCTCACCTCCCTTCATGCAGACACGACGACCCAAATTTCTACGGCGACTGGTGTTGTGGAGAAACCCCTCTGTGTCCACGAATACAACCTTAATATGGGAGGGGTGGACCTCAACGACCAGTTGTTGGCGCCGTACTTAGTTGCCCGTAAGGCCAGACGCTGGTACAAAAAAGTGTCTGTATACTTATTTCAATTGGCTTTGCTGAATGCTCATGTGCTATACAGAGCTTCAGGACAGACTGGATCCTTCCTTAAATTCCAGGAAGAGATCGTCAGAGCCCTTCTGTTTCCAGACGGTGCTCTACCTCACCTTCCCCAACCAAGTGCAGTAAGCCGGCTGCATGAGCGGCATTTTCTTTATGCCATCCCGAGTACCCCTACCCAACGAGCCCCCCAAAAAAGATGTCGTGTCTGCAGCAAGCGCGGATTTAGGCGTGACACCCGGTCTTATTGTCCCTCCTGTCCTGGCAATCCTGGTCTTTGCATGGGTGAATGCTTTGAACGCTACCATACATTAGTTGAGTATTAGCGTAGGGTTCAGCACTGCACAGACTAGGCACACTAACACAGGGTCTCCCAAGATGCCATTGCATTTTGAGGGACCCAAACCTGGAACGAGTTACAAAAGTTAAAAGTTACTAAAAAAAAGTGTAAAAAAAAAAATTAAAAAAAAATTAAAAAAAATAAAAACAAAAAAAAATATAAAATAAAAAAACCAAAAATAGTTGTTGTTTTATTGTTCTCTCTCTCTCTATTCTCTCTCTATTGTTCTTCTCTTTTTTACTCTATTCTATTCTGCAATGTTTTATTGTTATTATGTTTTACCATGTTTCTTTACTATTTTCATACTTTACCGTTTACTTTGTTTTGTTGGTAACCATTTTATTGTTTTCAGGTACGCCATTCAGTTGCAGCGCGGATTTATTTATCTTGACAGCAACAGCGTTTGCTCCCACGATATCTAAAGCCGTGACTCCAGCGCTGTCGGAGGTGATTTCACCACCACAGTTACATACTTCAGCATATATGCCGAAGCGTGGGGGCAGCAGTGGGTGGAGGAGCAATTTGCTCCTGCCTTTTGCGGGAGGATGCCCCCATGCTTCGGCATATATATATATTTTAGGCACAGGTTGCGTTAAATGTTTTATTTTTTACTATGTTTTTTTTTTGTATTTGCTTTGCAGGTATGGTAAGTCTTACTGTTATACTGTAATGTTACTTTGTTTTATTGTTAACCATCATTTGCTTAGCAGGTACGCCATTCAGCTGCAGCGCGGATTTATTTATCTTGACAGCAACAGCGTTTGCTCCCACGATATATAAAGCCGTGACTCCAGCGCTGTCGGAGGTGATTTCACCACCACAGTTACATACTTCAGCATATATGCCGAAGCGTGGGGGCAGCAGTGGGTGGAGGAGCAATTTGCTCCTGCCTTTTGCGGGAGGATGCCCCCATGCTTCGGCATATATATATATTTTAGGCACAGGTTGCGTTAAATGTTTTATTTTTTACTATGTTTTTTTTTTGTATTTGCTTTGCAGGTATGGTAAGTCTTACTGTTATACTGTAATGTTACTTTGTTTTATTGTTAACCATCATTTGCTTAGCAGGTACGCCATTCAGTTGCAGCGCGGATTTATTTATCTTGACAGCAACAGCGTTTGCTCCCACGATATATAAAGCCGTGACTCCAGCGCTGTCGGAGGTGATTTCACCACCACAGTTACATACTTCAGCATATATGCTGAAGCGTGGGGGCAGCAGTGGGTGGAGGAGCAATTTGCTCCTGCCTTTTGCGGGAGGATGCCCCCATGCTTCGGCATATATAAATGGTGCATGTATGCCCATCATTAGAAGTGGGTGGATGAAGGGAGGTATTCTAATGGTGGGCATACCCACCGATCAATATCTTTTTTTCGTTCAGCCCACAGGCTGCATGAAAAAAAAGTTTACAATATATGCCTAACAAGGACCAGCAACGTACTGGTATGTTGCTGGATTTTGAGTGGTTATACCAGAATGATGCCTGCAGGTTTAGGTATCATCTTGGTATCATTCTTTTCAGCCAGCGGTCGGCTTTCATGTAAAAGCAATCCTAGCGGCTAATTAGCCTCTAGACTGCTTTTGCAAGCAGTGGGAGGGAATGCCCCCCCCTCCCCCACCGTCTTCCATGTTTTTCTCTGGCTTTCCTGTCCCAACAGGGAACCTGAAAATGCAGCCGGTCATTCAGCCAGCTGACCATAGAGCTGATCAGAGACCAGAATGGCTCCAAACATCTCTATGGCCTAAGAAACCGGAAGCTACGAGCATTTCATGACTTAGATTTCGCCGAATGTAAACAGCGCCATTGGGAAATTGGGAAAGCATTTTATCACACCGATCTTGGTGTGATCAAATGCTTTGAGGGCAGAGGAGAGATCTAGGGTCTAATAGAGCCCAATTTTAAAAAAAAAGAGTACCTGTCACTACCTATTGCTATCATAGGGGATATTTACATTCCCTGAGATAACAATAAAATTAATTAAAAAAAAATAAAAATGAAAGGAACAGTTTAAAAATAAGATAAAAAAGCAAAAAAATAATAAAGAAAAAAAAAAAAAAAAAAAAAAAAAAAAGCACCCCTGTCCCCCCCTGCTCTCGCGCAAAGGCGAACGCAAGCGTCGGTCTGGCGTCAAATGTAAACAGCAATTGCACCATGCATGTGAGGTATCACCGCGAAGGACAGAACGAGGGCAGTAATTTTAGCAGTAGACCTCCTCTGTAAATCTAAAGTGGTAACCTGTAAAGGCTTTTAAAAATGTATTTATTTTGTCGCCGCTGCGCGTTTGTGCGCAATTTTAAAGCATGTCATGTTTGGTATCCATGTACTCGGCCTAAGATCATCTTTTTTATTTCATCAAACATTTGGGCAATATAGTGTGTTTTAGTGCATTAAAATTTAAAAAAGTGTGTTTTTTCCCCAAAAAATGCGTTTGAAAAATCGCTGCGCAAATACTGTGTGAAAAAAAAATATGAAACACCCACCATTTTAATCTGTAGGGCATTTGCTTTAAAAAAAATATATAATGTTTGGGGGTTCAAAGTAATTTTCTTGCAAAAAAAAAATATTTTTTCATGTAATCAAAAAGTGTCAGAAAGGGCTTTGTCTTCAAGTGGTTAGAAGAGTGGGTGATGTGTGACATAAGCTTCTAAATGTTGTGCATAAAATGCCAGGACAGTTCAAACCCCCCCCAAATGACCCCATTTTGGAAAGTAGACACCCCAAGCTATTTGCTGAGAGGCATGTCGAGTCCATGGAATATTTTATATTGTGACACAAGCTGCGGGAAAGAGACAAATCTTTTTTTTTTTTTTTTTTTTTTTTTGCACAAAGATGTCACTAAATGATATATTGCTCAAACATGTCATGGGAATATGTGAAATTACACCCCAAAATACATTCTGTTGCTTCTCCTGAGTATGGGGATACCACATGTGTGGGACTTTTTGGGAGCCTAGCCGCGCACGGGACCCCGAAAACCAAGCCCCGCCTTCAGGCTTTCTAAGGGCGTAAATTTTTGATTTCACTCTTCACTGCCTAGCACAGTTTCGGAGGCCATGGAATGCCCAGATAGCACAACCCCCCCCCCCAAATGACCCCATTTTGGAAAATAGACACCCCAAGCTATTTGCTGAGAGGTATAGTGAGTATTTTGCAGACCTCACTTTTTGTCACAAACTTTCGAAAATTGAAAAAAGAAAAAAAAAATACATTTTTTTTGTCTTTCTTCATTTTCAAAAACAAATGAGAGCTGCAAAATACTCACCATGCCTCTCAGCAAATAGCTTGGGGTGTCTACTTTCCAAAATGGGGTCATTTGGGGGGGGGTTTGCCATCTTGGCATTTTATGGCCTTCAAAACTGTGATAGGTAGTGAGGAGTGGAATCACAACTTAACGCCCTTAGAAATCCTGAAGCCGGTGCTTGGTTTTCGGGGCCCCGTATGCGGCTAGGCTCCCAAAAAGTCCCACACATGTGGTATCCCCATACTCAGGAGAAGCAGCAGAATATATTTTGGGGTGTAATTCCACATATGCCCATGGCATGTTTGAGCAATATATCATTTAGTGACAACTTTGTGCAAAAAAAAAAAAAAAAAATTGTCACTTTCCCGCAACTTGTGTCAAAATATAAAATATTCCATGGACTCAACATGCCTCTCAGCAAATAGCTTGGGGTGTCTACTTTCCAAAATGGGGTCATTTGGGGGGGTTTTGTGCCATCTGGGCTTTTTATGGCCTTCAAAACTGTGATAGGCAGTGAGAAGTGAAATCACAACTTTACGCCCTTAGAAATCCTGAAGGCGGTGCTTGGTTTTCGGGGCCCCGTATGCGGCTAGGCTCCCAAAAAGTCCCACACATGTGGTATCCCCATACTCAGGAGAAGCAGCTAAATGTATTTTGGGGTGCAATTCCACATATGCCCATGTCCTGTGTGAGAAATATATCATTTAGTGACAACTTTGTGCAAAAAAAAAAAAAATTGTCACTTTCCCGCAACTTGTGTCAAAAAATAAAATATTCCATGGACTCAACATGCCTCTCAGCAATTACCTTGGGGTGTCTACTTTCCAAAATGGGGTCATTTGGGGGGGTTTTGTGCCATCTTGGCATTTTATGGCCTTCAAAACTGTGATAGGAAGTGAGGAGTGAAATCAAAAATTTATGCCCTTAGAAATCCTGAAGGCGGTGCTTGGTTTTCGGGGCCCCGTACGCGGCTAGGCTCCCAAAAAGTCCTAAACATGTGGTATCCCCATACTCAGGAGAAGCAGCAGAATGTATTTTGGGGTGTAATTCCTCATATGCCCATGGCATGTTTGAGCAATATATCATTTAGTGACAACTTTGTGCAAAAAAAAAAAAAAAAAAAGTGTTACTTTCCCGCAACTTGTGTCAAAATATAAAATATTCCATGGACTCAACATGCCTCTCAGCAAATAGTTTGGGGTGTCTACTTTCCAAAATGGGGTCATTTCGGGGGGTTTTGTGCCATCTTGGCATTTTATGGCCTTCAAAACTGTGATAGGTAGTGAGGAGTCAAATCACAACATTACGCCCTTAGAAATCCTGAAGGCGGTGCTTGGTTTTCGGGGCCCCGTATGCGGCTAGGCTCCCAAAAAGTCCCAGACATGTGGTATCCCCATACTCAGGAGAAGCAGCTAAATGTATTTTGGGGTGCAATTCCACATATGCCCATGTCCTGTGTGAGAAATATATCATTTAGTGACAACTTTTTGTAAATATTTTTTTTTTTTTTGTCATTATTCAATCACTTGGGACAAAAAAAATAAATATTCAATGGGTTCAACATGCCTCTCAGCAATTTCCTTGGGGTGTCTACTTTCCAAAATGGGGTCATTTGGGGGGGTTTTGTACTGCCCTGCCATTTTAGCACCTCATGAAATGACATAGGCAGTCATAAACTAAAAGCTGTGTAAATTCCAGAAAATGTACCCTAGTTTGTAGACGCTATAACTTTTGCGCAAACCAATAAATATACGCTTATTAACTTTTTTTTTACCAAAGACATGTGGCCGAATAAATTTTGGCCTAAATGTATGACTAAAATTGAGTTTATTGGATTTTTTTTATAACAAAAAGTAGAAAATATCATTTTTTTTCAAAATTTTCGGTCTTTTTCCGTTTATAGCGCAAAAAATAAAAACGGCAGAGGTGATCAAATGCCATCAAAAGAAAGCTCTATTTGTGGGAAGAAAAGGACGCAAATTTCGTTTGGGTACAGCATTGCATGACCGCGCAATTAAAAGTTAAAGTGACGCAGTGCCAAATTGGAAAAAGACCTCTGGTCCTTAGGCAGCATAATGGTCCGGGGCTCAAGTGGTTAAAAAAGGGCAATCTTTGGTAATTCTAAGGCCTCGAGGGGAAATTTTGGTCGAGATGTATTTTTCCAGGAAAAATTTATCCCACCATTGTTGATTAAGATTTTTTATTATTCTTTCAAGGTGTTTAAATTTTCCACAGAGGGTGTATCTAGTGGCGCCTGTTAGTTTAACATAATTGGAAAAAATAGTAGGCGGAAGAGTCATGTACATATCCTCTAAAACATGGTGTCTGTATGTCTCTATGTCTTTGAGAAGGTCCATAGCATAAGGTTTAGACAATATTGATGGTTATATGTGGAGGAATACTGAGGCAAGGGGTGGGGAGAGGGGGACACAAAGGAGAGCACTTGCAAATATATCTGTGGGGATAATAGTAAAAACAAGAATAATTTACATTATAAACAGATATACAAGTGCAGTTTCAATATATGGTATACAACAAGGAACCAATTGTTAAAGGTACACACATAGAAGAAAATAATAAACATTTAAAAAATAGTGGCAAGGTGACACAGATTATTATTGGTGGACACGGTAAAAAATATATATACACAGATGTATATTTTTGTGGTGATTGTGCATGCAGCACTCAAAGCTTCTACAAAGAGGATAAGACAAGTAAAAAGGCACAAAGCACAATTACCTTCAATAAAAAACCGATTAGTCCAGAAACTTAAAATAGACGGGGAAGATGCATGTAAATGTTCATGCATATATGTTGGGAGTATATAGATGTAGGTCAGTCAGGGCAGCCATCGAAGGAGCCAAAAGCGGGATCCAGCAAGCTAGAACAACAAGGAGAGGGGCGCCTCTGAATATATATCATAAACACAATTTATTAAAACAGCAATATCCACTCACATAAAAGTTGGAGAAGTTGCATTCAGGTCTGTTGGCTGAGCTTGAAGTGATGCAGTAGAACTACAGGTCACAGCGGTTCCTGCAGGGCATATGAAGTCCAGAGAGGAAGGATGAGCTGGTGCAGCCAGATGCAAACTCTTACAGTTATCAGTCCAACGCATATCCTGCTGTATAATCCTGGTGGTGTCCTGGATGTCAGGATAAGGGTTCCAGATAGGAAAAAAACAGGGAAGGGGGGGACGCCAGAGCAACCATTCGGCCGCGCTGCCGCTCACCACTGTGTACTGAGAGCCTCTAAGCTGGAACACGGCCGGCCGTGTGGTGAATCACAACGAGGCTTGGGGAGCAAACAGAGTGAGGCGCCCGGTGATGACGTCACACATATGCGACGCGTTTCAGAATCGGCTTGCCATTGGTGGAAGAATGGCCGCATTCCTTTATCAAGCATGGGGGATGAGAAACTTACTGGGCTTAAATAGTCTGAAGGGGGGCGGGGCCAGGAAGTCCGTGATATATGCAGAATGTTCATACTGGGCGGCATTTAGCAGCAGGGGGGACAATAAAAGAAGGACCTTACAGCAGCATAATAAAGAAACTATTTTTACAACAGGGCACCAATAGAGGTAAAAAGGTAGTCATTATAGAACAGGGTAAATAAATGAATTAAAAATAAAAAATAAATATAAAGATAAAAACGAACATTATTAAGCATGAAAGAAAAATAATATAATAAAAGTATCATCATCGCTTTCTTTCCTCCTCTCCTTTTTCTATGTCCCCCGCTTCTTTTTCTCCTTTCCTTACCTTCTCTTTCTTTTCCCCCCATTCTCTTCTCTTCCCCCTCTTTCCTCCCCTCCCCCCCTCCTTTCTCCCCCCTTTCTTTTCCCCCTCTAATTTACTCTCGTTCCCTTGTTCACTTTTAATCCAGTACACAGTGGTGAGCGGCCGAATGGTTGCTCTGGCGTCCCCCCTTCCCTGTTTTTTTCCTATCTGGAACCCTTATCCTGACATCCAGGATACCACCAGGATTATACAGCAGGATATGCGTTGGACTGATAACTGCAAGAGTTTGCATCTGGCTGCACCAGCTCATCCTTCCTCTATGGACTTCATATGCCCTGCAGGAACCGCTGTGACCTGTAGTTCTACTGCATCTCTTCAAGCTCAGCCAACAGACCTGAATGCAACTTCTCCAACTTTTATGTGAGTGGATATTGCTGTTTTAATAAATTGTGTTTATGATATATATTCAGAGGCGCCCCTCTCCTTGTTGTTGTTCTAGCTTGCTGGATCCCGATTTTGGCTCCTTCGGTGGCTGCCCTGACTGACCTACATTTATATACTCCCAACATATATGCATGAACATTTATATGCATCTTCCCGGCCAATTTTAAGTTTATGAACTAATCGGTTTTTTATTGAAGGTAATTGTGCTTTGCGCCTTTTTACTTGTCTTATCCTCTTTGTAGAAGCTTTGAGTGCTGCATGCACAATCACCACAAAAATATACATCTGTGTATATATATTTTTTACCGTGTCCACCAATAATAATCTGTGTCACCTTGCCACTACTTTTTAAATTTTAATTATTTTCTTCTATGTGTGTACCTTTAACAATTGGTTCCTTGTTGTATACCATATATTGAAACTGCACTTGTATATCTGTTTATAATGTAAATTATTCTTGTTTTTACTATTATCCCCATAGATATATTTGCAAGTGCTCTCCTTTGTGTCCCCCTCTCCCAACCCCTTGCCTCATTATTCCTCCACATATAACCATCAATATTGTCTAAACCTTATACTATGGACCTTCTCAAAGACATAGAGACATACAGACACCATGTTTTAGAGGATATGTACATGACTCTTCCGCTCCACCCTCACCCTTCGGGAGACATAATTTCTGTAGCGCTATGCGAGGTTTTTTGTGAGACCATACAAAGGTAGTTAGGGCCTTTTGGAGTTTTTGGATGTCTGAATGTTTAATTAGAAGAGGTATGGTCTGCATTGGGTAGAGCAGGCGCGCAAAGGACACCATTTTGAAAAGGTGGCATCTCCCAAAGAGCGAGAGAGGTAGGGACCCCCAAGCCTCCAACTCCTTCACAATTTTGGTTATCAAAGGGGGGTAGTTCAAGGAATATAAAGAGGATGGTTCACGTCCTATTTTAATGCCCAGGTATGTAATATGTTGGTTGGCTATGGCCAGGGGGGATAGGTGTTTCCATTTACTGGAGAGATGGGGGTGTAATGGTAGGATCTCACTTTTATCAAAATTGATTCTGAATCCCGAGCAAAGTCTGAAGTCTGAAAAAAGTCGTTTGAGTCTGTCGAAGTCTGTTATAGGGTCAGTGGAGAATAGCAGTATGTCGTCTGCGAATAGTGCCGAACGAAGAGTGTGGTCCTCCAGAGTGATGCCACTGATTCCATCAGCTGAATTTTATTTTAGAATTTAGTATTCTGGACAGGGGTTCGATTGCTAGATTGAACAGGAGTGGAGACAGGGGGCACCCCTGTCTCGTTCCTTTCGTTAATGGAATCGTGTCCGAGATAAAGTCGGGGGTGACAAGACGTGCGGTAGGGGATGCGTACATTTGTAGCAGGAATCGCATAATCGGTCCTGAGAATCCAAATTGTGTCATCACTCTAAAGAGCCAAGAGAAACTGATGTTGTCAAAGGCCTTTTCCACGTCTAATGACATGATGGCAATGTCTTGGTTAGGGTGAGTTTTGGCGTATTCAAGAGCCATTAACACTTTGCGAATGTTTAGGGTGGCCGATCTGCCCGAAACAAAGCCAGATTGGACTGGGTGTAATAAAGATGGCAGTAGGGGAGCTAGCCGTGACGCAATTATTTTGGATAGGATTTTGACATCAACATTTATTAATGATATCGGTCGGTATGAGCCCGGTAATAGGGGGTCCTTCCCTTTCTTAGAGATTAATTTGATGTGGGCCTGTGTTCCCGTAGGAAGATAGGGCCCTCCGTCCCACATAGCTGCGTAAACATGTTTTAAAGTATTAGGGATAAATTCTTTGGTCATTTTATAGAATTCAGCGGTATATCCGTCGGGTCCCGGGGCTTTGGCCGAGGCCATGTTTTTGATCGTGAATCGAATATCATCAACAGTGATGGGGGCATTAATCGTCTCTAATTGTGTGTGGTGAAGTTTGGGTAATCGTATTTTGTCGAGCAGTAAGTCAGTGGTAGGCAAGTCAGTCGGGTCAGCTTTGTATAGATTGGTATAGTATTCCACGAGTAGGTTGCTAATTTCAGCTGGGGAGGTGATTATAGAGCCTGTCTTAGCTCTAAGAGCTGAGATACAGGTGGGACGTCTGGGGCCTGAGCACATCTTGGCCAGGAGCCTACCAGCCTTGTTTCCAAATCTATGAAAATGGAGCTGAGAGTATGATGTTTTGGCCGCTTCATGCCTTTCTGCCCATAGGTCAAAGGTGCTTTTGGCCTGTCTCCATTTTTGTATGTTTTCTATGGTGCGGTTTATTGTGAGCTGCTCATGAGCCAGGCGTAGGGCTCCGCTTGATTTACTATACTGTTGTTTGGCTTTTTTTTTTAAACTGGGTTGTGTATGAAATTATTTTACCTCTTAAGAAGGCCTTGCCTGCTTCCCAGAATAGGTTAGGATCTGTAATGTGAGCTCCATTAGTGGAGATGTATTCCTCCCAGGCGCAGTATAGTGTATGTTGAAAGTCCTCATTGTCAGCTAAATAGGAGGGGAAGCGCCAAGTAGGGGAGGGAGATGAGCGAGTGGGTGAGATGAATCACGATTGGGCTGTGGTCTGAAATCACTGCGTCTTGTATGTCTGGTGCACTGACTATGGAGCTTAGGGCCGGGGAGGCAAAAAAATTGTCTATACGTGAAAACGTATTGTGCGGGGGTGAAAAAAAAAAGGAGTATTCCCGTTCCGTTGGGTGCATTAAGCGCCAGACATCCACAAATTGCATGGAGGCGACGGCTTGTGACAGTAGGGTGGATGCAGATGATGAGGGGGTACGGGTGTGTGTTCTATGTGTAGGGGGGCCTGTGCGATCAGCTAGGGGGGACATGACTGAATTAAAGTCCCCACCCAATAGGTGTAGCGTCTCTGGTGTAGTTAGCACCCATTTCACTAAATCCTGGAAGAAGGAGGTGTCAGGAGAATTGGGAGCATAGATGTTGGTAAGTGCTATGTGTTTGTCATCTATAGTCAGATGTAGAGTCATTTTTCTTCCCTCCGAGTCGACCTTGACATCTCTGACTTTGTGCTGTAGATTTTTATGCAGAAGGATAGCAACACCTGCTTTACGGCCCACTGCTGGTGAACCATAAACAGAGCCCACCCACAATCTGCGAAGACGTTGCAGATCGTCTGTAGCCAGATGTGTCTCTTGAAGTAGAGCCACATCAGCCCGGAGACGCCGCAGGTGTCTGAGGATGGACATACGTTTGTTAGGGGAACGCAGCCCCTTAACATTCCACGAGACAAACTTTAGGTGACTCCCAAGTGCAGACTGTGACATACTTGGTATTTGACAGTGTTTCGGTTTAGGAGCTTGCATAGAAGCCCCTGAGTGGATGTGTTATCTACTTCCTGGGAGCCGCCAAAGCGCCTCAGAACCCCTGAAGACATATGAACTAGGTTGGCAAACATGAACTTAAACTTCTCTAAGCAACAATAAGTTGTAAACATTAATAAGGCAGTATATCGTATAAGGAAATACATAACTTGAGTTGTGGACTTCTCTTTTTTTCACCTATCTAGTTAGCGTAGCTCCCATTGATTGCCAGCTCCTCACTTAGGGGCAGGGTGGTAGCAACGGGGGGTGGGGATAGGGAAGGTAGGGGAGAGGAAGGGGAATAGGGAGGGGGGGTGCCGGATAGGAAGGGAGGGTGGTCTGGGGGGGGGATCCCCTGAGGAGGTAGTGCAGGTTTAAATTAATCAATGGCGAGGTACGCTGAACACAGGGGAGAGCCCCCCTTCTAAGATTAGGCTTAAGTAGACCAGAAAATAGAAAATACAAGTAAACATAACATTGCAAGTATCCTTGAAAAGGAAGGTTTCCCAGGTAGTGGGGGACTATGGCTGTTATTGAATAACATGACTATAACATTATAACTGTATAATTCTTAACTGCGTAGCTTTCAGCTACAGGTTGGAAGGGGTAGTGCTCTATAGAAAGCATGTACGGCAGTTTATAGAGACACCACAAGCATCCTCATCTTAACGATAAAAAATTGTAAGGAGAAAAAGAAAAAGTATAAGATGGGTTGATACTACCCGTCCTAAGATGACGATGTGAAAAAGGGTGATGATGTGGAATCCTCCGTCAGTTCCTTCAACGATTCCCAGAGCGATCTTCCTGGTTGGTGAAGCGGCTGCACTTATATGGGGGTTTGGTCGGGCTTCGGGGGTGTTTAGGGGGTCCATACGCATGCTGTGAAGATGACGATGGTGATCCCTCTGCCGCGGCACTGTGTTCCTTTTCGGAGCTTCTGTTGGTTAGGTAGGTCTCCGCCTCTTCAGGTGTATGAAAGGTGAGTTGCTCCCCTTCAGATGTTTGAACGCGGAGGACAGCTGGATAGGCTAGGGAGAATCGGATCTGATTGTGGTGCAGAGTGGAGCATACCGAGGAGAATGCCTTGCGTTGTTTCATTACCTCTATGGAATAGTCCGCGAAGAGTAGCAGTTTCGCGCCATCTACCACCAGTGAGCGCGTGCGACGAAATTTTTGCATTATGGCGTTTTTGTCGGCGTAGTTTAAGTATTTCACTATCACATGCTGAGGTTTAGCGCGTGTGTCAGAATATTGACCCATACGGTGTGCTCGTTCAACCATGCAAGGTATGCGGAGGCCAAGTTGCTCTGGGATGGTTTTCGCACAAATGTTTGTAAGGTGGGAGGCTGGGATCGACTCTGGCAGGCCAATGATGCGCAGATTGTTTCTTCTTGAGCGATTTTCTAAATCATCCAGTTTGTCCCATATGTCTCTATGTGAAGCATTTATGCGTGCAAGTGCTGCAGATGAGGCAGTGCAATCATCTTCTATTATTGAAATCCTTTCCTCCACCTGGGTGATGCGCTGAGCCTGGGCCTGGAGTTCTATGTGCAGCTGTTCCAGCCCTCTGTGCACCGCTGCGTCCACAGTGGCTGTAAGGAATGGCCCCAGTAATTGAACTACAGCCTGGGCAATGTTGGCAGGGGATGTGGGGTCGGTTTCTGTCACAGCTGGGGCAGGGGGAGGTTGTGGCTGCTGCTGAGGCCGCTCTGTTAAGTCCGGAGCGGCCGCCATCTTGGCTGTTTCGGCCGCTATGTCTCCCGCCGGCGGAGCTGTGGAGGGGGGCGAGGACAGCGCCCGAGCGTATGATCGCTCCACGAAGCGATCCATGCCTGCCTGGGATGGAGCGGAGGCGATGGGGGTTTCCCCGGTGCTGTGACTGGCTTAAATGCCGGTTTTGTGAGGAGCTGTGCGGGAGCTGGAGCTGCTCACCTCCTCCTCATGTGGCGCCGGAACCGGAAGTCCTCGTCCCACTTTCTTGGCTTGATGTTCTCAAAAAGAATACCAAGTCTGATGAGGATTATATGATTAAAACTAAATTAGGAAAATTTAAAAGAGATTTAGATGATTTCAATACCAATAGAGTTTTCAACTGGAAACTCAAATCATCACCTCCCTTACCTGATACCCGACCACCCCGTCCCCATCATAAACCTCCCCCCCTGTCCACTTCCCATCATCCATCTTTGGTCCCTTCCTCTTCCCATCCTCCCTCATCCCTTACTTCCCTTTGTCCCCCCCATCCCCGCCCACTACCTCCCATCGTACCCCCTTCTCAACATCATCTACCCCCACCCCTCATGAGCATTTCCATTCCTCATAGGAACACTTTATCTGGTTCTCTCCCCATGACTCGCTCTGGTCACTTGACCAACAGAATTTCTACTACCAAAACCAATAAACTACTTGGTGACCTTAGTACCTATTACAACAGACCTTCCTATGCCGGAAGGGGACATGTTAACACCAATAAGAATACTACCCTTGTGCCCAATCCAGCTTCCCAACTGACGTCAGCATCTAATCTGGTCACGATACCACATGACCCAACCATGGATGTCCAGCCCACTAATAATACTTTTGCCTCTACCCGGGATAATCCTGATTCTACTAATACACCTTTTACTGATGCTTCCACATCCCACACAATAGGTTCCTCTGCCACCACTGATAGCATCCCTTTTTTGGTTCTCAGTCCTCCTCGAGCCAATCGGAGAAAACGAAAACTCACCGGAGAGGCTGCAGAGGAGGACGAAAAAACTCCCGACACCAACTCAACAAAGCTCCGCAAAGTGTAAAAATCTTCAACTTATCATCCCTCGAACTTTCCCCTATAGATATCAGCCTATTAAGTAGAGGTCTGAATTTTGCTCCTATCAATAAGCCCAATCCCTTCCTTTTATTTAAGGATTTAAATAGATACATTCGTAATCTTACTCTCAAAAGGTTTTTTTATGCCAAACAAAATAAACCTATTGAGGTCTGCCCAGACTCCTCTTCCACTACTCCTCCCACAGACATGTTTGAATATGATGGTGACATCATAGACATACTAGATACGCTAACTAATGAAGGAGACACCCTAAGTCTATTTACTCAACATCTTGTCACGTCTCCACCCATTATACACTCATCATTGAAACCCAAGTCCATTTTTTACCCTGCCCATTCAAAAGGCCCCTACCTTGAAAGTTTTTACAGGGTAGTATATACCGATTTTTTGAAACTTTGCCAGACATCCACCACGATACCTCCTCACATACATAATTTATCTGCCTCTGAAACTCGTGCCCTTGACTCCTTAACACATTCATCCGACATCATCATAAAATCAGCGGACAAAGGGGGAGGTATTGTTCTGCAAAACAGGGCGGACTATATCAACGAAGCCCTCAGACTCCTCTTGGACGAAACCACCTATAAAAAGCTCTCCAAAGACCCTACCACCGAATTTGCAGCTGAGGTAAACGTTTTGGTAAAGTCAGCTCTTGACTGCAGAGTGATTGACAAAACGGAAGCCTCTTTCTTCACCAAAAACTTTTATCAGATCCCATACTTCTATCACTTACCAAAAATCCACAAAAGTCTTACCTCTCCCCCTGGCAGGCCCATTATGGCCGCCATGGAGAGTGTTACCACCGGTTTCAGTTAATACATCGATCTTTATCTCCAGCCCATCGTCAAATTATTACCGTCCTACATTAGAGATGGTTCACACTTGTTGGAACTACTCGCACCATACAAATGGGAATCCTCCTATCATTGGTTATCCCTAGATGTCACGTCACTGTACACTTCAATTCCACACTCTTTTGGCCTACTTGCGTTAGAATTTTTTCTCGCACAGGACCCCTTGATCAATCCCAGACAAGCTGCATTTATCTTGGAGGCAATTAAGTTTTGCCTTACTCATAACTATTTTGATTTCAATGGCGATTTTAACTTACAAACTAAGGGAACCGCGATGGGAGCCAATTTCACTCCATCGTACGCTAATTTGGCCATGGGATATTGGGAGAAGAATTTCATCATACACAACAACCCCTACTGTGCCAATATCGTATTTTTTGGTCGTTATATTGACGACATAATCATTATTTGGGATGGCCCTACTGATCTGGTCCCCTTTTTTGTCGAACACTGCAACTCTAATCCATACAGCCTGTCCTTCACCCACGTCTCAGATTATATTAATCTGGCCTTTCTAGATCTAGATCTTGGTCATTCAGGCGATAGGATTATCGCTAAAAATTACACTAAACCCACTGCTGGCAACTCCTATTTGCACTTTAGGAGTTGCCACTATCCAAAATGGACACAAAATATACCGAAAGGTCAGTTCTGCCGCTTACGACAGAATTGTACCCTAGACAGTGACTACGACACCATGAGTATACAACTCAAAAAGAAGTTTGCTGACAAGGATTATCCCAAAGATCTAGTGGACAAAGCATATAATTATTACGCCAAAGGCAAACCAGCCAAAAAAGAAAAAGAGATAACAGACCACTCCACAAGGTTCATAACCACCTTCAATTTTCAGTATAAAAAAATGGAAAATATTTAAAAAAAACATTGGACCATTCTGCAACAGGATCCACTTCTCAAAAACTCCCTCCCACCCATACCAAGAATTACTTATCGAAAGGCCCCTAGCCTTAAAAACAAGATTGCCCCGAGCAAACTGCCTGTGGACATGCCCATCTCCAATTCCACCATCCTGATACCACTGATCGGTATGTATCAGTGTAAAAAAGTTCGCTGTAAGACCTGTATGTTTGTCGAACATGGCAAAAAATCTTTTCAATCCAAAGGCAGAACTTTCACATTAGAACAATTCTACAATTGCTCATCCAATTTTGTCATATATGGCCTTACTTGCCCCTGTGGGCTAATCTATGTTGGGCGAACTATTTGCCCACTGAGGCAGCGTTTCGGCCAGCATCGACGGCTCATCAAGGGTGAAAAGGACAAACATAGTGTCCCTCGGCATTTTGCCGAACACCATAACAAATCTACTATTGGCCTATCAGTATGGGTCATAGAGCAAATCCCCAAACACATGTCAGAAGCTGAACGCTTCAAAAAGCTATGCGCCAGAGAGACTTTCTGGATATACTCTCTTGACGTGCTCTCACCTGGCAGCCTAAACGAAGGGATAGAGATATCCACTGTCTTATAAACAATCCCTCTAATAATTTTACAGTCATCATGAGTTTCACATACCCTATTGGTGAGCATATATACATGCATATGTAGCTACCTACTATTGTTGATGTTTGCCTACAAACGTGCCCATATGCACATATGGGGATACTTATTATACGAATAACCCATTTCATATCTTTATTGATGCTTTTTCTTCCATACATACACACATATATACACATATAACTTTTATCACTATTGTTTACCGCAGGTTCTATGTCTTTATTCTAATCATGGGGGTGGTGGGCTCGTTTGCTCATGTAGTAAGTATTGGTAACTGGTACCCCTCCAAAACCCCCCCTTTCTTTCCTCCTCTCCTTTTTCTATGTCCCCTGCTTCTTTTTCTCCTTTCCTTACCTTCTCTTTCTTCCCCCCCTCTCTTCTCTTCCCCCTCTTTCCTCCCCTCCCCCCCTCCTTTTTTCTCCCCCCTTTCTTTTTCCCCCTCTAATTTACTCTCGTTCCCTTGTTCACTTTTAATCCACCCCCCCCCCTCCCCTTTCCCCCCCCTTAATTTTTGTCTACTCAATTTGTCTATGTGTGTATGTATACACACACATACAATTTCTGCATCCTATATGTGGCTGCGCACGCATGCGTACTTGCACACGCATGTGTTTGCACCCATGTGTGTGAGTGTGTAAATACATATACATATACATTAATTATTACAACATATGACTCTGCCTCGTAATGTCCAACACATTTTTTACATTTTTTAGATTTAAGCCTCTTTATTATTTAATTGCATATTCTTTACACCTACACAGTTTAAGATCAATTTATTATCCCAATATACCATATTGTCTATTATATACTGCTTACAAGTAATATGGATCTTTCATTTAATGTACTGTGTACTTCCTTTTTTACTGTTTTGTAATTTAATTTAATTATTGCATGATACCTTTATTATATAATTTTCTTTCATGCTTAATAATGTTCATTTTTATCTTTATATTTATTTTTTATTTTTAATTAATTTATTTACCCTGTTCTATAATGACTACCGTTTTACCTCTTTTGGTGCCCTGTTGTAAAAATAGTTTCTTTATTATGCTGCTGTAAGGTCCTTCTTTTATTGTCCCCCCTGCTGCTAAATGCCGCCCAGTATGAACATTCTGCATATATCACAGACTTCCTGGCCCCGCCCCCCTTCAGAGTATTTAAGCCCAGTAAGTTTCTCATCCCCCATGCTTGATAAAGGAATGCGGCCATTCTTCCACCAATGGCAAGCCGATTCTGAAACGCGTCGCATACGTGTGACGTCATCACCGGGCTGTTTGCTCCCCAAGCCTCGTTGTGATTCTCCACATGGCCGACCGTGTTCCAGCTTAGAGGCTCTCAGTACACAGTGGTGAGCGGCAGCGCGGCCGAACGGTTGCTCTGGCGTCCCCCCCTTCCCTGTTTTTTTCCTATCTGGAACCCTTATCCTGACATCCAGGACACCACCAGGATTATACAGCAGGATATGCGTTGGACTGATAACTGCAAGAGTTTGCATCTGGCTGCACCAGCTCATCCTTCCTCTCTGGACTTCATATGCCCTGCAGGAACCGCTGTGACCTGTAGTTCTACTGCATCTCTTCAAGCTCAGCCAACAAACCTGAATGCAACTTCTCTAACTTTTATGTGAGTGGATATTGCTGTTTTAATAAATTGTGTTTATGATATATATTCAGAGGCGCCCCTCTCCTTGTTGTTCTAGCTTGCTGGATCCCGCTTTTGGCTCCTTCGGTGGCTGTCCTGACTGACCTACATTTATATACTCCCAACATATATGCATGAACATTTACATGCATCTTCCCCGTCTATTTTAAGTTTCTGGACTAATCGTTTTTTTATTGAAGGTAATTGTGCTTTGCGCCTTTTTACTTGTCTTAGGTAGTTGCAAGATTAGTTGGCAGACTCAAGACTTCTTTAGGACAGCCATGCAGGGAAAGGCATCCAGCGAGATGCCACATCTGCATGTGCAGGAAAGCTGTCTCCTATGGCAACAGTCTTTAACGGTTTCTAACACAAACGTAACAGTTCCTTTCTCTTTCACTACAATCACTCCTTGTAGTTCTTCAGGCCACTGAGCTCCCGGTCTCTCACTAGACCCACTAATTCACTGCCACTGAATCCCTTGAGCTCCTCCAATCTTCACGGTGGTATCTTCCTCAAGCGTCACCCCCGCTGGCCTGCTCGGTCCCTAGCTTGACACACAAGGCTGCTCTGCAAGCGTCACCTCCGCTGGCTGGGTCCCTGGCTTGATTCCCACTGAAGTTTCCTGATTCTTCACAGTCCCTGGTTGGTGAGAATGCTTTTCTGGTACTTGCTTAACTTACTCACTGTGGTCCCTGGTAATAAGGTGGACAGTCCCTCACTGGCGACAGCTTCCCCTCTACCTCCGACCATGACAGGTTCCCTGGCCGGCAGAACTGTCACTTCTGGTTGGACTGCAAGCTGCAGTCCCAACCCTGCTCTGCTCTCTTGCTTCTGGATAGGCCCTCAGATAGCCTAGCGGCCAGATGTGCCTGGAATAGGCCCAATCTAGCCTGGGACACATGACACATGTCCAAAAAACTTCCTATTGATTCCAAGAGCCCAAGGCGACCCCTGTGAAGCAATATAAGCGGCGCTAAATGACAGTGATCACCATCCAAAACAGGATTCTAGTGCATCTATCTATACCCAAAATAATAAAAAAATAATAAAAAAAAATAATAAAAAAATATAAAAATAAAATAAAATAAAAATATAAAAATTATTGCATGTGGTAATCTGTATAAACAATTTTCAGTATACAGTAAACCAGTGAATATCAAAAGAACCTAACAGTGTATATTAAAGTGTATCATACACCCAGTAATATCAATTGGCAAATAAATCAAAAGTGAAATCAGGCAGTATAGTCCATATGAAGTCCATAGACAGGACACCGTGTAGGAAAGGTGATAAGCTGGAAAACGTCCACCACTTCACTTAGTGTCAGTGCCTCCACTCCCCTTGAATACAAAACTCACCGACTCAAAATGCCTCACACTCTCGTGTTTTGGCAAAAAAGCATGGATGTGTAGCAGGTCAGCTGGGGATATGAACTTCCGAACTCCTTATAATTCCAGTGTCACCTCAATGTATAGAAAGACTCAACATAGTGTGATACCGTAAAGCATATAAAATTTATTAAACTTAAAATCTTCAAACATTAAACTCACAAAGAAAATCTTGAATCAAGCCAAATGACACTGCACAGCAACTTCCAAATCAATCCTCCTCTGTGAACCGCCCAGCACCACTGTGAAAAGAGGGTCACGGCGGACCCCAAAGAAACGGGTTGGATAGGTTCTCACCCCTCTCAATGGCGTTCTATAGATGTGGGTCTCCTGCTATTCCGCGAGTCCGAGCCGCAGCTCCTCTATCGTCCTCAAAGGATCCCGCCGGTGTACGGAGATGTACCGCCTACATCTCCGTACACCGGCGGGATCCTTTGAGGACGATAGAGGAGCTGCGGCTCGGACTCGCGGAATAGCAGGAGACCCACATCTATAGAACGCCATTGAGAGGGGTGAGAACCTATCCAACCCGTTTCTTTGGGGTCCGCCGTGACCCTCTTTTCACAGTGGTGCTGGGCGGTTCACAGAGGAGGATTGATTTGGAAGTTGCTGTGCAGTGTCATTTGGCTTGATTCAAGATTTTCTTTGTGAGTTTAATGTTTGAAGATTTTAAGTTTAATAAATTTTATATGCTTTACGGTATCACACTATGTTGAGTCTTTCTATACATTGAGGTGACACTGGAATTATAAGGAGTTCGGAAGTTCATATCCCCAGCTGACCTGCTACACATCCATGCTTTTTTGCCAAAACACGAGAGTGTGAGGCATTTTGAGTCGGTGAGTTTTGTATTCAAGGGGAGTGGAGGCACTGACACTAAGTGAAGTGGTGGACGTTTTCCAGCTTATCACCTTTCCTACACGGTGTCCTGTCTATGGACTTCATATGGACTATACTGCCTGATTTCACTTTTGATTTATTTGCCAATTGATATTACTGGGTGTATGATACACTTTAATATACACTGTTAGGTTCTTTTGATATTCACTGGTTTACTGTATACTGAAAATTGTTTATACAGATTACCACATGCAATAATTTTTATATTTTTATTTTATTTTATTTTTATATTTTTTTATTATTTTTTTTATTATTTTTTTATTATTTTGGGTATAGATAGATGCACTAGAATCCTGTTTTGGATGGTGATCACTGTCATTTAGCGCCGCTTATATTGCTTCACAGGGGTCGCCTTGGGCTCTTGGAATCAATAGGAAGTTTTTTGCACTGATTATTTAATAAGTGGCAGCTTTGGTTTTATCTTATTTATTTCATTTAAGAGTTCATTTCACACAGGTGTTTCATACACAGTGTCAGTTTACACCTTTCATAGGGGGTCACACCCCTTCATCTGGCATCGAGCGCAGTGGTGAGAACTCAAGAAGGGCGCGTTGGTTCGAGTTTTCAATTTTTGACAATGACACATGTCCACCCAGACAGCCATCCAGGTGGCACAGAACATAGATCACTTGACTCCACCCGAATATAAAGGCTCTCCAAGCAAGCCAAGGGATTCAAGAAAACCCCTGCCCATTGGCTGAAATACCCCATATACCCATAATCTGACCTTGCGTTGCCCTTCTCATATCTAGTACAACCAAGTACCCGGCCACCTAGTGGTAGAAGAGAAAAGTGCAATAAGGCCAAACTTACGGAGAAATCAATAGATCTTTATCAATCAACCAGGATAACTACTCCTGGCAAGTAAATTTGTGAGGAGCAACCCTGCCTAAACTCCAGGGTGTTACACTTACATTTGTGGTTATTAGGAAAAATGCCCCCCCCCCCCCCTCTACAGATAGCTAAAAAGATCACTAGTATCACTGGCTACTGTAGAAGCAGCAGTAAGCTCTGTTGTGTGCGGACATCAATTTTTCCCCGCAGCTGACGTCACACCCGCCCCACGTATGCGATCCAAGCCAATCTGAGACTCCCCTCGAATCCCACCCAGCATCCCTGGCTTTGTGAAAACAGCTGCTCCATTGCTACTGGTGGATCCTGCGGGACGGCGAGATGGTGGCTCTTTTCTCTTTTATGATGAGCGTGAATACTTCTTACTTTTTGTAAGTATTTCTTACTGTTGCTGCATTAAAATCATTTTACCTGCTGCACTTAGATGGTGCTTCCTTCTCTTTACTTGTGTGTTTCCATTACAGAGTTGGCTGACTCTGGGGACAGCTGCCGCAGGTGCTGAGTCTGCAATGGACTTCTCCTTGAACTTGTAGCTTTTTGGATTTTATTTCCCTATGCATGGACCTTTATTTCCTTTTCTTGCGCTATTAGACCTCTTTCACACTGAGTTGTTTTTCAGGCACTAAAGGGCTAAAAATAGCGCCTGAAAAATGCCTCCCCTGCAGCCCCAGTGAGAGCCCGAGTACTTTCACACTGGAGCGGTGCGCTTGCAGGACTAGAAAAAGTCCTGCAAGCAGCCTCTTATGGGCAGTGCAGGAGTGGAGTATACACCGCTCCTGCACCGCCCCTGCCACTGAAATCAATGGGCACCTCTGCTGAAACGCCTGCAAAGCGTGTCGGCAGCAGGGCTTAACGGGCACTTTTAACCCTTTATTTGGCCACTAGGGGGGTTAAAGGCGCCCCTCTGGCAGACGAAAAGCACCACTATAACAGCGGTAAAGCGCCGCTAAAATTTTTAGCGCTTTACCATTAAAGCCCCCGCCCCAGTGTGAAAGCGCTCTTACTATTTACATTAAAGTGTTACTAAACCCAGGCCCCTGCATTGACTATATCGGGTCTGCCACAGTACACAGAAATGCAAGTATTTTAGTAAATATAAACTGCTAAATACCTTTTCTCATCAGCAGTATATAGCAGTCTTGTGACTTCTATCAGTGTCCGGCCGAGCACCGAGTAAAGCTTGTAGGAGGAGTTTTCATTCTCCTCTGACTGTCCTATGAGGCTGCAGGACCCCTGACTCTGTCTGGACAGTGCTGATTGACCCTGTGCTGATCACATGCACTCTCCCAAGAAGAGAAACTGCCTCCAAGCCTCTGTACTATAATGAGATGGATTAGGGACAGTGGTAGGAGGGGAGGATCAGAGAAGACAGGATTAAACAGCCTTATTACACAATGCCGAGGATTACCCCTTAGGTTCCACAGTGAGTATAACAAGCATGCTTTACTGCATATACAGATTGATTTTACTGTTGTGGGTTTAGTAACACTTTAAAGCAATGTTTCTCAACTCTAGTCCTCAAGTACCCCCAACAGGTCATGTTTTCAGGCTCTCCATTATTTTGCACAGGTGATTTGATCAGTTTTACTTCCTTAGTAATTACCACAGCGTTTCATCTGAGGGAAATTCTGATAACATGACCTGTTGGGGGTACTTGAGAACTGGGGTTAAGAAACATTGCTTTAAAGTGTTACTTAACCCACAACAGTAAAATCAGTCTGTATATGCAGTAAAGCATGCTTGTTATACTCACTGTGGAACCTAAGGTAACCATTAGTATTTTTACTGGCAGCCAGTAAAAAATGGGCACTTTTCTCCTGCCAGTAAATGGCAGTGACAGGAAAAGGTTGCTAGTAAAAAATGTGACTGTGACACTTGTCTTGGAACTGCGAATGCACAGTTCAGGTCTGGAGCCAGCCAAGACCATCTGAGTGCCTGCTAGAGTATGCTCGGGTGGCATTGGTGGGTCTGCTAGAGTATGCTCGGGTGGCATTGGTGGGTCTGATGGAGGCCCCGCCTGAGCACGTTAGGTTATGTCATGGTGCAAGGGAGCCGAGTGGAGCTTTATGTGTGGGTCTGTGGGACAGGAGCAAGGCAAGCTGGGAGTGGGACTGTCAGTGCTGTTTGGACTGGAGTGGACTGAAGAGACCACCTGGACAGAGACTGTCACTGTGACTTAGGATGTGTCATGTCGGTGAAGTGTCATCATCATCTGTGGTGCTGCACATTGCTGCCAGTGTCACTGTGAGAGTCAGTTTCATGAATGTGTGTGCCTGCCCGTTGTAATTTCTTGCCCTCCTGAGTCCTGTCCCTAAGCTACTTACTATATTGAAAATAGAATAAGAAATTGTTTTTTTGCCTTAATATCTACCTTAAATCACATTGCTAATTGTATGTTGTACTTTATAGCTTAAATATAATTCGTTTCGTTTCGTATTCGAATTCGAAAAAATTCGACCGCATTCGAAAAAATTCGACCGAATTCGAAAAAAACTATCAAATTCGAAAAAATTCTAACACATTCGAAAAAATTCTAACACATTCGAAAAAATTCTACCACATTCGAAAAAAACTATCAAATTCGAAAAAATTCTACCACATTCGAAAAAAACTGTCAAATTCGAAAAAATTCTACCACATTCGAAAAAAACTGTCAAATTCGAAAAAATTCTACCACATTCAAAAAAAACTGTCAAATTCGAAAAATTTCTACCACATTCGAAAAAAACTATAAAATTCGAAAAAAACAATAACTGAATTTGAAAAAGTAAACTATATATAACCATTTTGCGAAATTTGAAATTCGTATAGAATGAAATCGAATTCGAATAGAAAAGATTAGGATAGAATAGAAAGTATAAAAGAATAGCATAGAAAAACAATAGATCAGAATAGAAAAAAATATAATATATTGTATTCTAAGCTTTTCTATTTGAATTCGAATTCATTTTGTACCAAATTCCAATTTTGGAAGATGGTTAAATATATATATTATATTTTTTTTCTATTCTGTTCCATTGTTTTTCTATGCTATTCTTTTCTAATCTATTCTAAACTTTTCTATTCGAATTTGAATTAATTCTATGCGAAATTCGAATTTCGGAAGATGGCTTCTAAAATTAGAATTTCGTATAGAATGAATTCGAATTTGAATAGAAAAGATTAGAATAGAAATAGAATAGACTAGAAAAACAATAGAACAGAAGAGAATAAAATATAATATATATATTTTTTTCTATTCTGTTTCATTGTTTTTCTATGCTATTCTTTTTTATTCTATTCTAAACATTTCTATTCGAATTTGAATTCATTCTATACGAAATTCGAATTTCGGAAGATGGCTTCTGAAATGCGAATTTCGTATAGAATGAATTTGAATTTGAATAGAAAAGAATAGACTAGAAAAACAATAGAACAGAACAGAATAAAATATAATATATATATTATATCTTATTCTATTCTGTTCTATTGTTTTTCTAGTCTATTCTTTCTACTCTATTTTAATCTTTTCTATTCAAATTAATTTTATACGAAATTCGAATTTTGGAAGATGGTTTTATATATATATATATATATATATATATATATATATATATATATATATATATAAAAAATATTTTTTCTATTCTGTTCTATTGTTTTTCTATTATTTTCTATTATATTCTGATCTTTTCTATTTGAATTCAAATTCATTCTATACAAAATTCGAATTTCAGAAAATAGTTATATAGAAATAGAATGAAATCAAATTCTAATAGAAAAGAATAGAATAGAAAAACAATAGAACAGAATAGAAAGAAATATTTTATATATATATAAAAATAAATAAAACCATCTTCCGAAATTGGAATTTGGTACAGAGTGAATTCGAATAGAAAAGATTAGAATAGAATATTTTATATTTTTTTCTATTCTGTTCTATTGTTTTTCTATGCTATTCTTTTATATTATTTTCTGTTCTATTCTAATCTTTTCTATTTGAATTAATTCTGTACCAAATTCCAATTTCGGAAGATGTGTGTGTGTATATATATATATATATATATATATATATATATATATATATATATATATATATATATATATATTTTTTTTTTTTTCTATTCTGTTCTATTGTTTTTCTATTCTAGTCTTTTCTATTAGAATTCGATTTCATTCTATTTCATTCTGTTTCTGTATAACCATTTTCGTAAATTCAAATTTCGTATAGAATGATTTCGCATTCAAATAGAAAAGATTAGAATAAAATAGAAAAGAATAGAAAAGAATAGAAAAACAATAGACCAGCATAGAAAAAAAATAAAAATAAAAAAATATATATAAATATATATACCTTATTTATCGGCATATAACACGCACTTTTTTCCCCTTAAAATCAGGGGAAAATCATGGGTGCGTGTTATACGCCGATCCCTTGCGATCCTGAGCTGACAGATCTTCAAAATCGCCGACCGCGATTTGAAAATGGCGCCGAAATACACAGAGCCGGTCCTCGGGTCTTCTCGGCCACTTTCGGCTTCACTCGAGTGCCGCCCGAACCTAGCCGAGTGTACTCGGCTAGGTTCGGATAGCTCCGCTCACAGTCACGCCCATCCCGGGCGGGACTACGAGTGGAGCCGAAAGTGAACGAGAGCCGCCGAGAAGAGCCGATGACCGGCTCTGTGTATTTTGGCGCCGGCGGCACCATTTTCAAATCGCGGTCGGCGATTTTGAAGCTCAGGATCGCAGGGGATCACAGGATTTTCAAACTGCGAGCTGCAAGGCTGCACTGGGGCAAGGCTGCACTGGGGCAAGGCTGCACTGGGATAAGGCTGCAATGGACACTGGGAAGGCTGCACTGACAAGGCTGCACTGACAAGGCTGCACTGACATGGCTGCACTGGGGCAAGGCTGCACTGAGAAGGCTGCAATGATGGGCATTTAAATGTAAGTTTTTTTCCCTTAAACTTCCCTCCTAAAAGTTTTTTTTTCCTTAAAATTCCCTCCTAAACTTGGGGTGCGTGTTATACGCCAGTGCATGTTATACGCCGATAAATACGGTAATTTTTTTGTATTATTCTCTTCTATTGTTTTTTTATGCTTTTCTTTTCTATTATTTTATATTCTATAATAGTCTTTTCAATTCAAATTCATTCTAAACGAAATTCTAATTTCGGAACATGGCTTCTGAAGTTTGAATTTCTTATAGAATGAATTCGAATTAGAACAGAAAATAATAGAAAAGAATAGACTAGAAAAACAATAGAACAGAATAGAAGAATATATAATATATATATATATATTATATATTATATTTTCTTCTATTCTGTTCTATTGTTTTTCTAGTCTATTCTTTTCTATTATTTTCTATTCTAATCTTTTATATTCAAATTTGATTTCGGTCTATATGAAATTCGAATTTTGGAAGATGTTTTATATATATATATATATATATATATATATATATATATATATATATATATATATATACCGGGGGGAACCCGAGAATGCAGCCGGTGGTTCTGCCAGCTGACCATAGAGCTGATCGAAGACTAGAATGGGTCCAATCATCTCTATGGCCTTAGAAACCAGAAGCTATGAGCATTTCATGACTTCGGTTTCGCCGGATATAAACAGTGCCATTGGGAAATTGGGAAAGCATTTTATCACACCGATCTTGGTGTGGTCAGATGCTTTAAGTGCTGAGGAGAGATCTAGAGTCTAATAAACCCCACATTTTTCAAAAAAAGAGTACCTGTCACTACATATTGCTATCATAGGGGATATTTAAATTCCCTGTGATAACAATAAAAATGATAAACAAAACAAAAATAAAAAAAAATGAAAGGGACAGTGTAAAAATAAAATAAAAAGCAAAATTAATCATTAAAAAAATTAAAATAAAAAATAACCCCTGTCCCCCCTGTGACAAACAAGATATTTGGGGGGCACACACTAAAAGATGCATTAAAGATGGTGCAGCCATAACAACAGAACTAGGGATGCACCAATACCGATACCAGTATCGGTATCGGTGCCAATACTTGGCATTTTTGGGGTTATCGGTACTCCTGAAAATGCACCGATACCAGAAACCGAAACCGGAAACCCTCTCCACACGGCAGTGAGTGCTGTTTCCCTCATGACATGTGTTTTGCTGCTGCTGCGCCTGCTACATGGCTGCCCCACATGGCGAGCCTCCTCCTTACACCATGTCCCCTCATGGCGGCCGGTGAGTGCTCTTCTCTATTTCTAACTGTTGCTTGCTTTCTTCTTATGTGTCTCGTGGCTGGTGGTTGCTGCACAGTACTACTAGCTTACATCACTTGCCTAACAATGCGGCCGGCCTGTGTTATACTTAGGTTAGTTTGTCCCATATTGTCTCTCTCTCACTTGCCTAACATGGCGGACGGCCTGTGTTATACTTAAGTACTTAAGTTAGTTTTGTCCCACATTGTCTCTCTCTCTCTTGCCTAACATGGCGGCCGGCCTGTGTTACACTTAAGTTAGTTTTGTCCCACACTGTCTCTCTCTCTTGCCTAACATGGCAGCCGGCCTGTGTTATACTTAAGTTAGTTTGTCCCACATTGTCTCTCTCTCTCTTGCCTAACATAATGTCCACTGTCCAGCATGGCGGCCGGCCTGTGTTTGTGTGTGTTACATAACTTAGTGTCCCACATTGTCTCTGTTGCCTAACATGTCCATCATGGGGAATGACTGCTGCTGTTACATAAATCATCACTGTCTCTTGCCTAACATTCTCCTGCATGTCCCTTTCTGAGACCATCCTCTGCTTTTTGTATTGTAGAGATACCGACCGTTGTACCTGACAGATGGATTTCATCATCCCCGCTGGTTTACTTGGCCATACCAAGATGCTGGATGCAGCAGGAACAAACAAGCACTGGTGAGAGCAGCTTCATTATTCTAAAAAAATAGTAGGTGTCATCAAGTGTGAAAAAAACAGAAAACAAAACATTTGGGCTCAAAATTTTTTCCCCATTTTCCTCATTTTTCCCCCTTTAAGGTGGAGAGACTTATTTATTTCTGGCTTTAAGTGCAATGCAAACGGATGCCACTGCCAGCAAAATGTCATCTGTCTAGAAGTTTTTTAAAAATGAAACCAACAAACGCATTGCAGACTGCAAACTCTGTTCTGCCAAAATATCCAGAGGAGGTTCAAAAGTTAGTTCTTATAATACCAGTAATCTCATAAAACACCTCAAAATGAAACACAAGACCCTTGCCAGACGTAAAAAAATTTCCATGGATAACCCAAGGGCTAAAAAAATTTCTGAAGTGGTTACCCAATTCTTGTTCTTGATGATCAGCCACTATCAATAGTTGACAATGTGGGTTTTCGGCGACTTATGAATCTTTTGGAGCCGGGAAATTCCCAGCCGCCGTCATGTCACAGATGTCATGTTGCCACAATTACACAACACAGTGAAAAAACACATTACCAACATGCTACAGGAGGACATAAAGGCTATCAGTTTCAGCACGGACATTTGGAGCAGTAGTGTGAGTCCCGTGTCTGTAATTAGCTTAACTGCACAGTGGATTGATGCCAATTTCACTCTGCACCAAGTCATGCTGCACGCAAAGAAATTTCAAGGCTCTCAAACAGGCCAAGCTATAAGAAGCATACTAGAAGAAATGCTTGACACTTGGGCGATTCCCAAAAGTTCTGTCCATGTGGTAGTCCGTGATAATGGCAGAAATATGATAAAAGGTGTACAAGATGCTGGTCTTCAGAGTCTTTCATGTGTGGCACATACACTGCAGCTGGCTGTCTCAGAGGGGCTTTTATCACAGCGCAGCATTATGGAGGCTGTGGGAGTTGGGCGCAAAATAGTTGGGCACTTTAAACATTCAAACCTGGCATATTCTCGGCTGCAAGATATTCAGATCCAGCTTGGTCAATCCATTAAAAGACTTCAACAAGATGTTTAGACTCGCTGGAACAGCACTTTTTACATGCTGCAGTCTCTGACATGGCTGACCTGGGATCAGAGGAGTTCGAGGAGGAGCATGAGCCTGACCTTGGGAGGATACCCTGAGTAGAGAGTCCGGGAACACCTAGCTATCCAAGCACAAAGACCTGGGGCTGGGGATAAAAGCTACAGGCATTTACAATCTCCTTAAACAAGAGATCTAACAAGCTGGTAAGCGGCAGTATTATTATTGGTGGAGGGACTTTCCTGTCGTACTTCATCACATCTTCTTTGGTGCTGTGGTCGTATGTCACTACTGAATAGAGGGTTGAGGAATTATCACCTGGAATATTATTAAGAACTGTATACTCAGTGGAACTTCTTTTTAAACAACTTGTCAGAGTGGAGTAGATCTTTTTGGAGAACTTTTGCCATAACCACTTAAGGACCAGCCTCGTTTTGGATTTTAGGTGTTTACATGTTTAAAACAGGTTTTTCTGCTAGAAAATTACTTAGAACCCCCAAACATTATATATGGTTTTTCTTCTAACACCCTAGAGAATACAATGGCGGTCATTGCAATACTTTTTTTTGCACCGTATTTGCGCAGCGGTCTTATAAGCGCACTTTTTTTGGAAAAAATTCACTTTTTTGAATAAAAAAATAAAACAACAGTAAAGTTATCCCATTTTTTTTATATTGTGAAATATAATGTTACGCCAAGTAAATTGATACCCAACATGTCATGCTTGAAAATTGCGCCCGCTCGTGGAATGGCGTCAAACTTTTACCCTAAAAAATCTCCATAGGCGTCGTTTAAAAAATTCTACAGGTTGCATATTTTGCCCTACAGAGGAGGTCTAGGGCTAGAATTATTGCTCTCACTCTACCGGTCGCGGCGATACCTCACATGTGTGGTTTGACCACCGTTTTCATATGTGGGTGCTACTCGCGTATGCGTTCGCTTCTGCGCGCGAGCTCGTCGGGACAGGGGGGTTTTAAAAATTTTTTTTTTATTTTTATTATTTATTTTACAATATTTTATTTATTTTTACACTGTTTAAAAAAAAAAAAAAATTGTGTCACTTTTATTCCTATTACAAGGAATGTAAACATCCCTTGTAATAGAAAAAAGCATGGCAGGACCTCTTAAATATGAGATCTGGGGTCAAAAAGACCTCAGATCTCATATTTACACTAAAATGCAATAAAAAAAAAAAAAAAAAGTCATTTCGAAAAATGACATTTGAAAAAATATGCCTTTAAGAGGCGTGGACGGAAGTGACGTTTTGACGTCGCTTCCGCCCAGCAGTGTCATGGAAACGAGTGAGCGCCATCTTGGCCTCACTCGTCTCCAGACACACCACGGCACAAGACGCGATCGCCTCCGCCGCTACCGACGGCTCCGGTAAGCGGCGGAGGGCACCGGATCGCGGCGGGAGGGGGGGGCCCCTCTCCCGCCACCGATAAAAGTGATCTCGCGGCGAATCCGCCGCAGGGACCACTTTTATCTGAAAGCCGGCCGCCTCACAAAAACGGGGATACCGGGGTTATGGCAGCTAGCTGCTGCCATAACAACGATATCCCCGTTCAAACTTAGGACGTACATAGTCGTGCGGCGGTCGGGAAGTGGATAATATTTTCTTCTTCTATTATTATTCATTATTTTTTATTATTGCACATGTCATTTGTGGTTGCATTTAATTTATGTATTAGTTAGCCATATCACCTATATGTCACTATATATTTTTTTGATCACTATATTCATACAGCGCAGCTTCCTTTGTTATATGTTATTTTAGTGTGTGTGTCTCACATTATAGTTGCAGCTTTTTTCAATTATTAGGATAGCGCAGTAAAATTACCGTTTCCAGTTTGTACATCCTGGAATGAACCTAATTTTGGTCTGTGAAAAATGTTTTTTTTACGAGTTTCATAAGAAGTTGAACTAGAAGCTAGCACTTTTTTTTTTTTATTTAAAAAATGTTTACAAAATAATGTTAGTATTGAGGTACTGTTCAGTTGCTCCTCCTCAGACCTAACATTATTTAACTGTATTGCACTTGGGTTGGTTGATGTGATGACGTGAACTTGTGATGTTTGTTTTACACGTGGCATCATTAACAATGATGATATTTCATGTTCTGTGTAACATTTGAGCTTTTCATTTTCAAGGCATAATGCAGCTAAAAGCATCTGCTCCTCAAGGAGTTTGAGCTTTTTTCCTGCCTGTTAACGCCTCCCCTCCATGTCAGCCCATTGCACACTAGTTTCAGGAGTTTAGTGGCAGGAAAGTTTACAGGTAGAAAAAAAATCTAAGAGATTTCCATTTCCAATTTCTTTGGATTTTTTTTCTGCCTGCTGCCTGTGAGCTGCCCTGCCACTAAACTTCTGAAACCGCATACAGGCAGCCCCCGAGTTACGAACGGGCTAGGGACTGTAGGTTTTTTCATAAGTCGAATATGTTCGTAAGTCGGAACAGCACGGGCAGAATGGCAGATATGTTGTTTTCTGATGTTCCGTCGAATGTGCTCGCCATCGAAAAAGGGTCCATTGAATGTGCCCGCCATCTAAAAGGGTCCCTCGTATGTGCCCGCTGTCAAAAAAAGGGTCCGTCGAATGTGCCCGCCATCAAAAAGGTTCCGTCGAATGTGCCCGCTATCCCGTTCGTAAGTAGGATGTTCGTAAGTCGAGATTTTCAGCCCTTCTTTTTGGGCTGAAAGTGCCCCCCTCGATTTATACTCGAGTCACCGCCGTCTGCCTACATGATCAGCGTGTCATGCAGGCAGACAGTGGCCAGCAGCGTGTGCTATTAGTATTCGGCGGCTATTCACTGTTCAAAAGCCGCGCCTCCTCCTCGTCTGTGATAGGCAGAAAACTCCATTTCCCAGCAGTCAGTGTATAGCCAATCACAGACATTCTCTCATCCTCGTCTGCGGTATGAGGATGAGAGAATGTTCGTGATAGGCTGACCGCTGACTGCTGGGAAATGGAGTGTTCTGCCTATCACGGACGAGGAGGAGGCACGGCTTTTGAACAGTGAATGGCCACCGAATAGTAATAGCACACGCTGATCGGTGCAGAGCGGCACACGGAGGTATGCACAGGACACAGGTAGGATGCACACATACACAGGACACATACACATGCACACATGCACATATACACAGGACACATGCACATATACACAGGACACAGGGAGGTATACAGCTGCAGATGGGCATTGTTGACCCTCTTTTTCCACTTACAGTAGCTGCTGCATTTCTCACCCTCATCTTATACTCGGGTCAATAAGTTTTTCCCATTTTTTTGTGGTAAATTAGGGCCTCGACTTATACTCGGATCAACCTATACTTGAGTATATACGGTCATTTTTCATTATTTAAAAAAAGAATGGTCACATGACCAAAATCAGGTATCGGTAATTGGTATCGGCGAGTACATGATGTCAAGTATCGGTACTCGTACTCGGTGTCATAAAAGTGGCATCGGTGCATCCCTAAACAGAACAAAAGATTACAGCGCACACATGCAAAAAAGACATTTACCTCCTGCAAGGCTATTTAAAACACCTAGACATTTTCAAAAAACATTATCAAAAAATATGGGGATTTGGTCACACCATATTGCTATATGGTGCTTAAGCCCACTTACTGCGACAAAGTACCCCATGTTTGGTGAGTCCTTCACTATCCATAGACTGGGAGATCCTGCTTCTCTGAACCATGGGAGCCATACACTCCTCTATATGGGAGAACTAGAAATCTCCACCCATGACACAGGTGAACACTAATGAGAGGCACTGATGAGGGAGTGGAGTGCTCCTGCCCAAAAGGATTCCCATAATTTTTGATAATGTTTTTTGAAAATGTCTAGGTGTTTTAAATAGCCTTGCAGGACATTAATTTCTTTTTTGCATGTGTGCGCTGTAATATTTTGTTCTGTTGTATGGTCTTATGGCTGCACCATCTTTAATGCATCTTTTAGGGTGTGCCCCCCAAATATCTTGTTTGTCTATTGTATGGATTCTGACCGAATTCTTTTGGGCAGGAGAACCCTACTCCCTCATCAGTGCCTCTCATTAGTGTCCACCTGTGTCATAGGTGGAGACCTCTAGTTCTCCCATATAGAGGAGTGTATGGCTCCCGTGGTTCACAGAAGCAGGATCTCCCAGTCTATGGATAGCGTAGGACCATCTAACCATGGGGTACTTTGTCGCAGTAAGTGGGCTTAAGCACCATATAGCAATATGGTGTGACCAAATCCCCATATTTTTTGATAATGTTTTTTGAAAATGTCTAGGTGTTTTAAATAGCCTTGCAGGAGGTAAATGTCTTTTTTGCATGTGTGTGCTGTAATATTTTGTCCTGTCCCCCCGTGCACATGCCCAAATGTGAACGCAAGCGTCGGTCTTGTGTCGTATGTAAATAGCAATTGCACCATGCATGTGAGGTATCACCATGAACGTCAGATTGAGGGTAGTAATTATAGCAGTAGCCCTCCTCTGTAAATTTAAAGTGGTAACTTGCAAAGGCTTTTGAAGGCTTTTAAAAATGTATATAGTTTGTTGTCGCTGCGTGAGTGTGCGTAATTTTAAAGCATGTCATGTTTGGTATCTATGCACTTGGCATAAGATTATCTTTTATATTTCACCAAACATTTGGGCAATATAGTGTGTGTTTGTGCATTAAAATAAAAAAAAATTGCATTTGAAAAATCGCTGCGCAAATACTTTGTGAAAAAAAAAAACGTTTGCAACACCCACCATTTTAATATATATATATAATGTTTGGGGGTTCAAAGTAATTTTCTAACAAAAAAAAATATTTTTTCATGTAAGCAACAAGTGTCAGAAAGAACTTGGTGGTTCAAGCGGTTAGAAGAGTGGGTGATGTTGGGCATAAAATGCCAAGACAATTTAAACCCCACCCCAAATGACCCCTTTTTTGAAAGTAGACACCCCAAGCTATTTGCTGAGAAGCATGTTGAGTCCATGGAATATTTTATATTTTGCCACAAGTTTCGGGAATATTACATTTTTTTTTTTTTTTTTTTTTTACACAAAGTTGTCACTAAATGATATATTGCTCACACATGGCATGGGTATATGTGAAATTAAACCCCAAAATACATTCTGCTGCTTCTGCTGAGTACGGGGATACCACATGTGTGGGTCTTTTTGGGAGCCTAGCCGCGTACAGAACCTCGAAAACCAAACACCACCTTCAGGAATTCTAAGGGCGTAAAATTTTGATTCTACTCCTCACTACCTATCACAGTTTCGGAGGCCCTGAAATGTCAAGATAGCACAAACCTCCCTCCCCCAACCCTAAGAGGCATGGTGGGTATTTTACAGCTCTCATTTGTTTTGGAAAATTAAGAAAGAAGAGGAAAATTTTTATTTTTTTTTTTATTTTTTCAATTTTCAAAACTTTGTGACAAAAAGCGAGATCTGCAAAATTCTCAACATGCCTCTCAGCAAATAGTTTGGGCTGTCTACTTTCTGAAATGGGGTAATTTGGGGGTGATGGTGGTGGTGGTGGGGGGGGGGGGTTGTGCTATCTTGGCATTTCATGGCTTCTGAAACTGTGATAGGTAGTGAGGAGTAAAATCAAAATTTTACACCCATAGAATTCCTGAAGGCGGTGACTGGTTTTGAGGTTCTGTACGCGGCTAGGCTCCCAAAGAGTCCCACACATGTGGTATTCCTGTACTCAGGAGAAGCAGCAGAATGTATTTTGGGGTGTAATTCCACATATAACCATGGCATGTGTGAGGTGTGAGCAATATATCATTTCAGTAACAACTTTGTGTAAAAATGTTTTTTGTCATTTTGCAATCACTTGTGACAAAAAAATATTCAATGTGCTCAACATGCCTCTCAGCAAATTGCTTGGGGTTTCTACTTTCCAAAATGGGGTCATTGGGGGGGGGGGGGGTTGTACTGCCCTTCCATTAAAGCACCTCAAGAAATGAGACAGACAGTCATAAACTAAAAGCTGTGTAAATTTCAGAAAATGTACCCTAGTTTGTAGATGCTATAACTTTTGCGCAAACTAATAAATATACGCTAATTGAATATTTTTTTTACCCGAGACATGTGGCTGAATGCATTTTAGCCTAAGTTTATGACTAAATTTGAGTTTATTGTATTTTTTTTATAACAAAAAGTAGAAAATATCTTTTTTCTCCAAATTTCTGGTCTGTTTTAGTTTATATCGCAAAAAATAAAAACCGTAGAAGTGATCAAATACGACCAAAAGAAAGAAAGGGGAAAGGTCTGGTGTCCCCAGTAACACACTTCCATCCCTGTAACATAATAAAATGAAGGATTCACCCCGGGACTTTAAATGAAGTGGGTACCGTTTCCACCAGTAAACAGTAGGTTTATTCGAGTAAAATTGTTTACATGCATAGATAACACCTACAGTTGCCAATTTAAAAAAGATACATAAACAAGAGATATTGGTACATAGATGTAATGGCAGTCATAGTACACGGACATCATACTACCTGACTAGTTTCGCGAGATCCAGCTCGCTCTTCAGGGGTGGATGTGTGTAACAATGTACATAGGATGAAAAAAGTATATATTTGGCAATATGGCACAGTATTGATTATAAAGGCACAGGGCAGGAGGGGTTATGGGTCCCCATACTCATCACTGAGCTTGACCATGGCTAACAGGTGTGCAGCTCCAAGACGGCGGCAGCAGGTGCCTCACCAGGGTGCTGAGGGGGCATATGTCAGAAGGGACCTCGTCGGGGGCCAAACGGAGAGCAGGCATGGCATGGGTGTACTAATGTTATCCCAAAAGACCTCGTTAGTTAGACTATAGGCTGTGAACATAAGTATGTTTGTCAGGCTTCTAAAGTAGTAAAGTAGAATCAATAAGTATTGGCATAAAGATATGTATGCATAAATGAAAGGCCTGGGCCCAAAGATGGTAGGGACATGGAGATGATAAGAAACATAGGATAGCAGAGGGATACTAACAGGTGACAAGACAGGAAAGAAAAGAGAGGTGAACTGTGATTGTGCAATAGTGTTGTAATAATGTATCGCTAGAAACCTCGTTAGTCCATAAAGAGTATAGGCTATAGACATGAGTATGTTTGTCAGGCATCTAAAGTAGTAAAGTAAAATCAGATGAGTATTGGCATAAAGATATGTATATATAAGTAAAAGACCTGAGTCAAGGATGGTAGAGACATGGAGATGGTGGAAAACATAGGATAGCAGAAGGATACTAGCAAGTAACAAGATATTGTTAACAATGACACTGCACATTGCTGCCAGTGTCCTTGTGAGAGTCAATTTCATGTGTGTGTTTTTTGCCCTAATATCTACCTTAAATCACATTGCTAATTGCATGTTGTACTTTTTATAGCCTAAATAGTTAAATTTGCACTTAAAACTGTAATTTTGTAACTTTTGGAAATGTCAGTAAAAACGTGGCTGTGCCAGTAAATTTTGAGTGTCATGTCAGTAAAATTCAATCTGATAAGTTGGCAACGCTGGTACACGGCCATGTGAATAAGGCCTTCAAGAGCTGTGGTTCTCAACACTGTCCTCAAGTACCCCCAACAAGCCATGTTTGCAGGTTTTCCTTTATCTTGCACAGTATTCTTTAAATCAGAGTCAATGGCTTGGTATTTTGGACAGATATTTTATCTAAGAGAAATTCCCAAAACATGGCCTGTTGGGGGTACTTGAGGAAAGGGTTGAGAACCACTGACCTAGAGAATATGCTAGGGAAGCATGGCCATTGATTTTCTTTGTAATAGCTGAGTCAACTGGGTGGAGATCGTTAATCTGGAAGAGATATCTCATTAGAAGAGTCCAAAGAGATGTAAGATTCAGTATGTGAGTCAATCTGCGAGGACAAAAAACTGAGAACTGAATTATTCTTTTGAATAGTGTTGTTTTACTGCGTTTACAGACCAATTTTACTGTTGTTACATAGTTACATAATAGGCGAGGTTGAAAAAAGACACAAGTCCATCAAGTCCAACCTATGTGTGTGATTTTATGTCAGTATTACATTGTATATTCATGTATGTTGTGGTTGTTCAGGTGCCTATCTAAAAGTTTTTTGAAATTATCGATGCTCCCCGCTGAAACCACTGCCTGTGGAAGAGAATTCCACATCCTAACCGCTCTTACAGTAAAGAACCCTCTGCACAGTTTAAGGTTAAACCGCTTTTCTTTTAATTTTAGTGAATGGCCGCGTGTCTTATTAAATTCCTATTCGCGGAAAAGCTTTATCCCTATTGTGGGGTCACCAGTACTTTATTTGTGCATTGAAATCATATCAATTCTCAAGCGTCTCTTCTCCAGAGAGAATAAGTTCAGTGCTCATAACCTTTCCTTATAACTAATGTCCTCCAGACCCTTTATTAGTTTTGTTGCCCTTCTCTGGACTCTCTCCAGTTCCAGTACATCCTTCCTGAGGACTGGTGCCCAGAACTGGACAGTATACTCCAGGTGCGGCCGGACCAGAGTCAAGTAGAGTAGGACAATTATTGTTTTATCTCTGGAGTTAATCCCCTTGTTAATGCATGCCAATATTCTGTTTGCTTTGCTTACAGCAGCTTGGTATTGCATGCCATTGCTGAGCCTATCATCTACTAGGACCCCCAGGTCCTTTTCCATCCTCGATTCCCCTAGATGTTCTCCCCCTAGTGAGTAGATTGCATTCATATTTTTTCCACATTAAACCTCATTTGCCATGTAGTTGCCCACCCCATTAATTTGTTCAGATCTTCTTGCAAGGTTCACACATCCTGCAGAGAAATTATTGCCCTGCTTACCTTAGTGTCGCCCACAAATACAGCGATTGAGCTGTTTATCCCATCTTCCAGGTTGTTTATGAATAAATTAAATAGGATTGGTCCCAGGACAGAACCCTGGGGGACCCCACTTTCCACCCCGGACCATTCTGAGTACTCCCCATTATCCCTACCCTCTGAACTCGCCCCTGTAGCCAGTTTTCAATCCATGTACTCACCCTATGGTCCATGCCAACGGACCTTACTTTGTACAGTAGACGTTTATGGAGAACTGTATCAAACGCTTTTGCAAAATCCAGATACACCACGTCTACGGGCCTTCCCTTATCTAAATGGAGGCTCACCTCCTCGTAGAAGGTTAATAGATTGGTTTGGCAAGAACGATTCTTCATGAATCCATGCTGATTACTGCTAATGATACCGTTCTCATTACTAAAATCTTGTATATAGTCCCTTATCATCCCCTCCAAGAGCTTGCATAGAATTAATGTTAGGCTAACTGGTCTGTAATTCCCAGGGATGTATCTAGACCCTTTTTTAAATATTGGTGCTACATTGGCTTTTCTCCAATCAGCTTGTACCATTCCAGTCAGTAGACTGTTCGTGAAAATTGGGAATAATGGTCTGGCAATTACTTGACTGAGTTCCTTAACCGCTTGCCGCCTGCCGGCCGTCATATGACAGCCAAGTGGTGCAGCTCTCGTTCTGGGAAGACGTCATATAATGGCCCTCCATTTAAACAGGGAATGCGCGTGATCGTGTGCGCGCATCCCTGTTCCTTCAGTGGCGGCGTGTCACGGAGACACCACTCGTCACCGTGGGGGGGAACAGCCGTGACTTCATCACGGCTGATCACAGGTGGTACCTCCCCACTTTGCACGGCGCATGCGCACGATCTCACTGAGTATGCACGTCGGTGGCGGCGTGATCCGGGAACACTGCTCGTCACCAACGCTGGTAAACAGCCATTGGCCGGCGGCTGTTTACCACATGATCGGCTGTGATCCTTTCACTAAGTGTCAACAAACCACGGAAACTAGAAGTTACCGAGTTCTCCTCCTCACACACCGATCGTGTGTGAGAAGGAGATTGTGGTAACATCTTGTTACCGCTTACAGTGTACACCAATCACACTGATTGCCCCCCCCAATAAAGAGGACCTGTCACCACCCATCAAAGTACCTGTCACAGTTCATCTGAGCACCTGTCAGTCCATATGAGTACCTGTCACAGTTCATCTGAGTACCCGAGTACCTGTCACAGTCCATCTGAGTACCCGAGTACCTGAGTACCTGTCACAGTTCATCTGACTACCCGAGTACCTGAGTACTGGTCACAGTCCATATGAGTACCTGAGTATCTGTCACAGTCCATATGAGTACCTGAGTACCTGTCACAGTCCATATGAGTACCGGGTACCTGAGTACCTGTCACCGCCCTTCAGGGTACCCGAATACCAGTCACCAGCCCATCAGAGTACTCGAGTACCTATCTGTAGCCCATCAGAGTACCCGAGTACCTATCGCCAGGCCATTAGAGTACCCGAGTACCTGTCACCAGGCCATTAGAGTACCCGAGTACCTGTCACCAGGCCATCAGAGTACCCGAGTACCTGTCATGAGCCCATCAGAGTAACCGAGTACCTGTCACCAGCCCATCACAGTAACCAAGTACCTGTCACCAGCCCATCAGAGTAACCGAATACCTGTCACCAGCCCATACCAACCGTATACCTGTCACCAGCCCACCAGAGTAACCGAGGACCTGTCTGCAGCTCATCAAGTTACCCGAGTACCTGTCTGCAGCCCATCAGAGTACCCGAGTACCTATTTGCAGCCCATGCCTCATAGAATATACGTTGGGGTGTTTGCTTTCCAAAATGGGGTCATTTTGTGGGTAATTCCATTGTCCTGATGCTCAAGAACCTTCAAAAGTGTGATAGGTAGGAATGAAATGAGATGTGCAATTTATGCTCCTAGAACGCCTGAAGGTACTACTTCAATGTTGGGCCTCTGTATGTGGCCAGGCTGTGTAAAAGTCTCACATATGTGGTATCCCCATACTTGGGAAGAGTAGCAGAATGTATTTTGGGGGGTAATATTTGCTATATACATGCTATGTGTTAGAAATATCTTATAAATTGACAAATTTGTGTAAAAAAAAAAAAAAAAAAAATGTGTTTTCATTTTTTTTTCCACATTTTCCAAAAACTTCTGGAAAAAAATGAACCGTTCAAAAGACTCATTATTCCTCATAGATTATACATTGGGGTGTTTGCTTTCCAAAATGGGGTCATTTTGTGGGCAATTCCCTTGTCCTGGTGCTCCAGGGCCTTCAAAAGTGTAGTAGGTGGTTGAGAAATTAGATGTGTCATTTATGCTTGTAGAACGCCTGAAGGTGCTACTTCAATGTTGGTCCTTTGTATGTGGCCAGGCTGTGTAACAGTCTCAAACATGTGGTATCGCCATACTCAGGAAGAGTAGCAGAATGTATTTTGGGTTGTAATTTGTTGTATGCATATGCTGTGTGTGAGAAATAACCTGATAATGTGACAATTTTGTAAAAAACAAAACAAAAAAACTTAATTTTGCAAAGAATTGTGGGAAAAAATTACAACTTAAAAAAACTCACCATGCTACTTACTTAATACCTTGGAATGTCTACTTTCTAATAAGGGGTCATTTGGGGGGTATTTGTACTTTCCTGACTTGTTAGTGTCTCAAGAAATGAGATTCACCTGTACCTGAAGGCCTGATCAGATGTGATCAATTTTCAGTGATTGGCACCATAGTTTGTAGACTCTATAACGTTCACGAAAGACCAAATAATATACACTAATTTGGGTTATTTTTATCAAAGATATGTAGCAGTATAAATTTTGGCCAAAATTCATGAAGAAAAATTACTAATCAGCAAAATTTTATGACAGAAACAAAGAAAAAGGACCCTCGGGTGCAAGCCATCTGGTCCCGGTGACTTATTAATGTTAAGTTTTTTAAGTCTATTTCTAATTCTGACCTGTTGGGGGTACCTGAGGACTGGAGTTGAGAAACATACTGCGGCAAGGCAGCTTGGCTGCGCAAACCGACGTACCTGTACATTGTTCTGTGCATGAGATACAGTGGGCACGCGCGGTACAGAGAGGCAGAGCAGGGATCTGCTTATGTAAACAAGGCAGATCCCTGTTCTGATGAGACAGCACTGAGATCTGCTGTTCCTAGTGATCAGGAACAGCGATCTCTGTGTTGACCCAGTAAGCCCATCCCCAACACAGTTAGAACACACCCAGGGAACACAGTTAACCCCCTTCCCTGCCAGGGTCATTTATACATTGATCAGTGCATTTTTTTTAGCACTGATCATTGTAATAATGTTACTGGCCCCCAAAAAGTGTCACTTGGGCTCAGATTTGTCCGCCGTAATATCGCAGTCCCACTAAAAAAAAAAAAAAATCGCAGATCGCCGCCATTACTAGTAAAAACAATAAAAAAAAATAAAACTCCATAAATCTATCCCATAGTTTGTAGATGCTATAACTTTTGCGCAAACCAATCAATATAGGCTTATTGCAATATTTTTTTACCAAACATATGTAGAAGAATACATATTGGCCTAAACTGATAAATACATTAGTTTTTTTATATCTTTTTTTTTTTTTTGGATATGTTTTATAGCAGAAAGTAAAAAATATATATATATATATTTTAAAAATTGTCAGTCTTTTTTATTTATAGTGCAACAAATAAAAAAACGCAGAGGTGACTAAATACCACCAAAAGAAAGCTCTATTTGTGGGGAAAAAAGGACATTGGGTACAACGTCACACGACTGCTCAATTGTCACAAAAAAACGCAGTGCTGTATCGTAAAAAGTGGCCTGGTCATTAAGGCTGTAAATCCTTCCGGGGTTGAAGTGGTTAAAGAACCCCTAGCAAGCTCAGGAAGATCACTGATTGAGAAACACTGGTCTAGATAATGATGATATTAAAGTGGTTGTAAAGGCAGAAGGTTTTTGTTATCTTAATACCTTCTATGCATTAAGATAAAAACAAAGTTCTGTGTGCAGCAGCCCCCCAAATACTTACCTGAGCCCCATCTCTATCCAGCGATGTGTATGACTGCCTTGGCCATCTGATATCCTCCTGATTGGCTGAGACACAGCAGCGGCACCATTGGCTCCCGCTGCTGTCAATAAAAGTCAGTCAGCCAATCAGGAAAGAGAGGGGGCAGGGCAGAACCGCGGCTCCATATCTGAATGGGCACATGGAGCTGCGGCTCGGCTCGGGTGCCCCCATAGCAAGCTGCTTGCTGTAGGGGCACTCGACAGGAGGGAGGGGGAAGGGGCACCAAAGAGGGACCCCAGAAGAGAATGATCTGGGCTGCTCTGTGCAAAATCATTTCAGAGAGCAGGTAAGTATAACATGCTTGTTATTTTTAAAGAAAAAAAAAAAACAAGACTTTAGTATCACTTTAAAAATACTCATAATGGGCTTGGAGCAAGATTTCCATTAGTGGCAAATCTCACATCATTCTTACAAATATCCGGAATATATTCTCTGGGTGTATTTTCACAGAAGGAAATCTGATTGTGTAATGACTTTTCCATGCTTTATAGAATGTTATTTCAGGCACTGACATAACATCTGTGTCCTTTCTGTTTTCAGTAGGTTGGATAATTTGGTTTGGGCAAATATGTTTTTGGACAGGAGGCTATGTCTTGGAAGCTGAGTCATTAGACTGCCCAGACCAATACTCGGACTTTGGCAGTTAGAAAAGGTTTGAGGAAGAATTCTTTTTTTTTTTTTTAAATCAACAAAAATATACTTTTATTGAATAGAACACAAGGCAGTACAAGTCTGTAAGTACATAGGCATACAGTCAATAGACAGCAGTGGTGTTAATCCTCACATCATCGCATACATGGTGGTGACTGTATAGCCAACTCGTCAGCACAGGTCAGATAAGCATTGCGAACTACCCTGAGTACCCAGCTTTTTTTTTAGAAGGATATTGTAAACAATTGAACAGTACAAGTAACAAAAGAAGGAAGAAAAAAAAGGAAAAGGAAAAAAAAGGGGAAACAAAAAAGGAAAAAGAAAAAAAAAAGAAAAAAAAAAACAAAACCCCAAAAAGGTCAAACCACCTGGGAGTATACATTCCGGGTTTTACATATTATTGCAGAGTCAAAAACAGGTAACTAGCATCCCATCAGCAGCCTGTTCAGGGCCAACTGCGAGGGTGCCACATCTGGGGAGTTCAACCAACTCTGCCAAATGCTGCTGAACTTCTTTGGTGACTTCCTATGATGATAGGTATTTTTTTCTCTAATGAGAGTAGTGTTAACCATTTGGATCCACTGTGCCTCCTTTGGGGCTTGCGCTGAGAGCCAAAGTCGAGCAATCAGCTTCCTAGCCTGGTATAGTAGTCTCGTGAGAGCAATGTATACCGGTGTGGGGAATAGTTCCTCAATGAGACTCCCCAACAAACATGTCAGTGGGTCTACTGCAAGTTGGACCTGGTAAACACTATTCATTTTGGCGACAATTCTGCTCCAATACCTTATCATCTCCATCTCCAGAGCATATGAATGAGGTCACCTGGATGAGCTTGACATTTTGGACATATGGGAGTTTCTCATCTGCCCCACTTATGTAGCTGTACTGGGGTACGGTACACTCGGTGCAATATGAAGAGGTGCAACAGTCTCTGCGCTGTGGGCACCGACACTAGCGGACCCACTCCTAGAATCTGATCCCATTGTTCCCTGTCAATAGGGCCAACATCCTGCTCCCATCTCTCCCTGCAGGGTAGAAGGTCAGGTGCTTGCATGTGCGATAATAGGTGAGTATAAATTCTGGAAATGATACCTTTCTTCTCGGGGTCAGTGTATATAGAATCCAGGAACGCAGAGTTTTCTAACTGTAAATTAGAGTGTCTACCTTGGGAGCGCATAGCATGGTGTAGCTGTATGTATTGGAAATGATGACCCTTTAGCCCAGGGAATTCCCACAGAAGTTGAGGATATGGCTTTAGGACAGAGCCGTTAAGTATTTGGGTAAGAAATCTAATCCCCACTCTCTCCCAGACCAGGTGTTTAGGCACATTGGCTAGATCAGTATAAAAGCGGTTCTGCCAAATGGGTGTTTGGCAGAAATACCCAGTTATCCCCAGCATGGACCTGACCTCTGTTCAGACTTTCATTAGTAGCTGCACTGTGGGGCATTTAGCTGGGACCCTAGGAAACCCCATTTCCATATGAGATAGGGCAGTGTAAGTTGTATCCGTGCCTAGAAGTAAACCCTTGGAAGAATGTTCAACTGTCTCAAGATCCCAACCTGTGAAATGTTGTAGTTGGGCTGCATAATAGTACATTAGTGGACATAGAACAGCCATTCCACCTTGATCCTTAGGGAGCTGCAGGGTGGCAAGCTTAATCGAGAAAGAATTCTAATTCTAATTAAGAAAAAAACAGATTATTATTATTTGTCAACAATGAACAGATAAGAACATTTAATACAAATAACTTTCACATATTTTCCTTATTTAGGGCCAGTTAAAACATGAAGTCCACAGGAACGTGGTCCGCATTCCTGTGCGACTCAGTGTGGTGCGATTTTCAACCCATTCATTTGAATGGGCTGAAATCGTACTGGATTGCACAAAAAGTATGTGGTGCCATGCGATCCAGTGCAGGCAAATGCAGTGTGTTTGCGATCTGTATTTGGGGTGTTGTTAGGAATATATTGATACCCACAGCAGATCGCACACCCAATGTATTTTGAACATGGTGCGTGAAACGCTTAAGGAATGCAGGCTTCCCGCACCGTGTTATGGTGTGAAAAGGCATATACTGTGCAGTCCAGGACCTGAAACCCTATTCTATTTCCTCAAGCCGCTTGACAGAGCAGTTTATCAGGAGCAGAATAAGGGGATCTCATGTTGCGTTACTGGATCGGAATTTTGTTTTTACTCTTTCAGATTTGCACAATGATAGTATAGAGGAGGTAGAGGAGTAGCTAAGTCTCCCAACACAGGAACACACAGGTAATTTATATAAAATCTAATTTGTATTAAAGTATATATAAGCCCAATCATGTTTTTAAATCACCAGATTTCATTAAAATAATACATACCACAAAGTGAAAAGAATCTGGAGGCATTTGTAGTCATAATCATTTTATTAACAGCAATAAATCGTTTTATTAACAACTGCCAGCCAACGTCCATTTCACATGCATCTCCCACACTTTGTCAAAGCACAGATTCTTGTTAGAAACCATGAATCAGACTGAGACAGAAGTACCATTAAATCACACTTGTTTAATAATAATAAAAAAAGCTAAACAGAGTAAATGTAGTCAAAACATAGCCAGAGTTCAGGAACCGAAAAAAATAGTCAGACAAGCCAAAACGTCAGGGAGCCAGAGATGAGCGTAGTAGAACAGCAAGCAGGATCTGGAGCCAGAAAGAATGTCAGCCAAGCATGTCTTTAACAGGTACACAGGAGAGCATCTCTAGAGATGTGATTAATGTGAAAGCAGAGATCATCGGGACTGGACGGCTTAAGTAGGCAGGACCGACGAGCAGCCCTGACAGTACCCCCTCCTCAATGACCCCTCTCCCTCAGAGGACCACCAGACTTGAGGGGAAAACGTCTATGAAAATCACGGAGGAGGACAGGTGCATGTACGTCCGAGGATGAGACCCAAGAGCGTTCCTCTGGACCATACCCTTTCCAATGCACCAGGTACTGTATGCGCCCACGGAACCTACGGGAGTCAGCAATGGACTGTACTTCATACTCCTCATGGTTCTCAATCTGTACAGGGTGAGGACAAGGCACCAAGGTGGTAAAGCAGTTGCAGACCAAAGGTTTTAATAAGGAGACATGAAATACATTTGAAATACGCATATTAGAAGGAAGGTCTAATGCGTAAGCCACTGGGTTAATCCTGAGAAGAATACGGAAAGGCCCAATAAACCGAGGTGCGAACTTCAGAGAGGGAACACGAAGTTGGAGGTTGCGAGATGACAGCCAGACCCTGTCCCCAACCTGGTAGAAAGGCGCAGGCATGCGTCTGTGGTCAGCATGCTTGACGGGTAGGACAAGACTTCAAAAAGTGACCCACCTGGTCACAATAAAGGCACAATCTCTCCCTCCTCCTAATGGTTCTCTCATCCGCAGAGAGACACGTGAAGCCCAAGTGCATGTGTTCATCTTGACAGACCGACTCTGTACCAGGAGGCATAGGAGGTGAGGGAGGCAAGGGTGGGACTGCAAAGTTCGGAGACAAATGTACAGGAGGCTTCCGCAAGCGCTCCTTAAAGGGAGTCTTTCTCTGGGTCTGGAGTCAATGAGGATGGCAAACGTGATCAACCTCTCCAGCTCAGTGGGTATATCTTGGGCTGCTATCTCATCCTTGATGATATCGGAGAGAGAATGAGAAAAAGCAGCCACAAGGGCCTCATTGTTCCAAGCAACCTCTGCTGCCAGAGTATGGAATTCAATGGCATAATCGGCATCAGTTCTCATACTCTGATGGACATGAGGCACTTGGCAGCAGAAGCGAGCATGCGTCAAATACCCTTTTAAAAGAAGTCACAAACTCAGGGTAACTCAAGACAACAGGTTTTTGCGTCTCCCATAGAGGGTTTGCTCAGGCAAAGGCTCTCTCAGAAAGCAAAGATATCACAAAACCTACTTTGCTTCTGTCCATGGGAAACATCTGGGGCAGCATCTCAAAGTATATCTCAACCTGGTTGAGAAACCCTCTGCATTGGACTGGATCGCCCTCAAATCACTAAGGAAGTGGAGTGGAACCAGACATACCTCTTATAGAGGTAATACTCGAGGCGGGTGCCTGCACAGAGACTGAAGCAGCAGCAGGGATGGCCTGCAACAGGTTGTACCGGAGCAGCCACAGTGGGAGATTCCAGGTGAGCGTTTGTAACGCCATGGCAAACTGATTTATGCGGTGATCCTGCTCATCCAATCTGGAAAAAATATTACCAACAAGCGGATTCACTGCATCTTCTGAATTCATGGCCTTTGCCTACTGTCAGAAACCATGAATTAGACTGAGACAGAAGTACAGTTAAATCACACTTGTTTAATAATAATTTAAAAAAAGGTAAACAGAGTAAATGTAGTCAAAACATAGCTAGAGTTCAGGTCAGGGAGCCAGAGATGAGCGTAGTAGAACAGCAAGCAGGATCTGGAGCCAGAAGGAATGTCAGCCAAGCAAGTCTTTAACAGGAACACAGGACAGCGTCTCTAGGGATGTGACCAAGGCAAAGGCAGCGATCATCTGGACTGGGCGGCTTAAGTAGGCAGGACCGACAAGCAGGATATCATCAACAGGTGAGTTACTGTGGAGAGATAGGAGCTGGCAATTAGCCGACAGCTGAGCGGCCAGCTTTGAAAAGGAAGGGCTGAGCCCAGCCTTGACAATTCTTAAGACTGGGTTCACACTTATGCGAATTGGATTCAGCATGACAGTAGACTGTGACCGCTGGCTCTCAATGGAGCCAGTTCACACAGCTCCGTGGCAGCCATGGTACACACTGGAAAAGAGTCCTGTGTGTCTTTGGCTCCATTTCAAGCCTGAATTCAAGCAAAAATTTGGACTTGATTCACCCCTGAAACGGAGAACAGGGATGCACCGGACTCCTGCTGTAAGCCATGGCCGCAGCTGGTGTGAACCCGGCCTAAAAATGGTCTCAGAGCAGTCGGGATAACTGGCCTCCAAAACAGTCTTCCTCAAATCCTTTGTTTTTAGCCTACGGACCAGGGGCAGACAGTCCATTTAGGGGCGCACGGGCGCCGCTCCCCCTGTCCATTACTGCTTCCCCCTATCGATGCGTCAGGCCCCTTTCAGGATGCCGGATGCATGGATTTCAATGTGGGGTGGGTGTTTTTTTCAAGCACTGATTTGAGCCAGAGGCTCTAATAGGCTTCAAAATAGGGTGGGCGCCTGGGTGGGTTTTGAGAATGCGCTCATAGCCCACCCAGGTGTGTTACAACAGCGAATGAATATTTGCTATTGTAACACTGATCCTTCTCCTGGCCAATCAGGAAGCGGATTTTGACACCTGTCACCCAAATGGCTGAAAGGACAACCGATCCTATTGGATGCCTAGGAGGAGGGGAGGAGCCACACGCTGGAAGCCGCCAATGGAGGAGAGGACATGGTGCCGCTGCCCGCCACCCGCCTAGATGGGGTAAGTGCTGGACTGACCAGCAAACAGTGGAGGGGGGGTGGTTGTTTGCCACCCCAACCAAAAAAAAAACACCAGCCGCCACTGCCACGGACAATATTGTAATATCTGTTTTGACCATTGATTCCAGTATGCTTACAGATGTCTTTGAATTAACACCCTGTCAACCGTATATTGCAATTTGATATATAAAAAATACATTTACAAAAAACTAATGATACCTGGCAATCCTGCCATGAACATCCTAGTGTAGGCACTTCCTGTTATAAGCTGAGCATTGTGTCCCCATCTCTCAGTTGTGCTTCTGCTATGTCACCCTATCAAATGGGCTTCCAGTGTAGGTTACAAGCATTTTTTAACATATTACACAGGCATGGTCCACTGTCACCTGTCATGCCGCCATCACTTGAATGCGTGCATATGGAAATTAAGTCGCTGTAAAGAAGCTGCAGAAGATTGGCAGCACTGAGCTGCAATAGGGGATGAAAAGAAACATGAAAATAAGTATTTTTTTTTTTTTTTAAACAATAATATTTATTGAGTTTTGGGTTTACAGAAAATAGAATAAAAATCAGGAACAACATTTAGCATTCGTCTATCGATATTTGTACTGTAGTAAACAAGACAACAACAAAAATGAAAAAAAAAAAAAAAAAAAATTTTTTTTTTTTTGGAAAGAAAAACTTAATAAGAGGGAGAGAAAAGAAGGGGGGGGAAGGAGGGGAGGGTAGAAGCAGGTAAGACCAAAGGGGGAGAATAGCCACTTCTAGGGTAGTACTTTAACTGACTAGTACATCGTCTCAGCCTGGTTCGTAGGAGCTATATCTTATACCAATGGCACTAGTTTCCTCCGCCCGTCACCCCCTTGGGAACTTACTGTGATTAGGCGGAGGTCCAGTCCCCGGAATTCTATGTTTATTTATGCGCTTGTAGCGTTTTGGTTCCTGTTATCGTCTAAATCTCCGAACCAGGCTAGGAGAAGAAGGTGGCATTGTTTATTATCTATAAAAACATTTGTAACTGTATAAAACTCAACTGTTAAGTTATAATATTGCTATAACATATGTACTGCCCGGCTCAGATAATATTTTATACACCTAAATAGGCTAAGTTCCTACTGAGTTATCAATTCGTTGTAGAAGAACAGTCTTGGTAAAGAACCTGGGGAAAGAAAGAAAAAGGAGAGGAATAGGAAGATGGGGAGAAAGAGAAAAATGAGGCAGTGGGAGAAGGTAAGGGAAGGGGAGGTGTGGTTGTGGATGCGCTCCTGCACGCCACGAACGCCAGACACAACCGGCGTCCTACGTATTCGTAAGATACCTTATCCAGGGGTCCCAGATTTTATTGAATGCATTAATCTTGTCCTTCAAGATTGCCGTAAGGCGTTCATTTACCATTATCCATGACAGTTTGGTTTTTAGTAGGTAAAAGGGGATTGTGTGGGATCTCCAAGACTTGGCTATTGATATCCTGGCCGCCACAAATATAAATGTGATTAGTCTACGCATTGGCTTTGATGTCCCTTCCACTGGGCGCCCCAGCAGCGCATGCAAAGGTGACTTAACTAGATTCACTTGTGTGAGGGAGTATATAAGATTATACGTGCGTATCCAAAATCTCCTCACTTTGGGGCACGTCCACCAAATGTGGAACATGGAGCCATTTTTGTTACATCCTCTGAAGCACTGGGGGGACGCCTCCGGAACGAAAGCTGCTATCCTCTCTGGGACCATGTACCATCGCATCATTACTTTATAGTTTGCCTCTATCATGGAGGTATTAACAAGCGACTTAGATGCATTCTGTATTATTTTGCTCCATTCTTCCATATCTAGCTCTATATCCATGTCTTGCTCCCATTTGTGCATATAGTGCAGTTTAGGGGTAGATGATGTCAAGATGTTATAGATCTGTGATATGTGACCAGTGTGCCTATCAAAGTTTCTACAGAGATTTTCCATTGGGGTGAATGTGGTGAGCTTAGAGGTGCGATTTAAGGTCGCCAAAAAGTGTCTTATCTGGGTAAAGCGAAAAAGTTCCGAATTAGGAAAGTCATATTTCTCCTGTAATGTAAATTTCGATAAAGCACCCCTGTGATCACAAAGATCTGCTATGCGCATTAAACCTTTATTGGTCCACCACAAAAAATTTTTGGATTGGAGACCCGGAGTGAACAAAGCATTTCCAAGTAGAGGGGCCAATGGGGCGTGTTGGGACTTAAACCCATGAGCTGTCAGCAGTCTGTCCCACATATTCAGGGAGAACGACAAGCTCGGGCTCATGATGACCGGCCTGTCCTTCGCCTTCAGCCACATTAAGTGACTAATCTCTCTGTCTGGGTATAGAGAAGATTCTATTGCCATCCAAAGTGGTCTAGGCTGTTTTGTATGGAATTTGATTAATTGGGACAGTTGTGCTGCTTGGAAGTATTTAAGTAAATCGGGCATTCCCAAGCCCCCTCTCAGCTTTGGTGTATATAGTGTGCGCCTGTTCACTCTAGGTCTCCTGTGTTCCCACACATAGTCTAACAATCTTCTCTGGAATGTTTGCAGATCTTTCCTTACTATTGCTATTGGGAGAGTTCTAAATAGGTATAGCACCTTCGGTAGGACCGTCATTTTAATTGAGCACAGCCTTCCAAACCATGATGGAGGATTATTCGACCATTTTTTGAGGTCATCTAATATTTTCCGAAATAGTGGGGGGTAGTTGTATTTGTACAATGTAGTGAGTGTTGGAGTGAGGAAGATGCCCAGATATGGCATTGTCTCCTTCTGCCATTTAAAAGGATAGGATTGTTGTAAGGCATGTATTATGTGTGTTTGTAGGGAGACGTTAAGTGCCTGAGTCTTAGAGTGATTCACTTTTAGTCCCGAGAATTCTGAGAAATGCCGCAATACGATCTGTAGGTTGGGCAGGGAGGTGACCGGAGAGGAGAGAAGTAGTAAAATGTCGTCTGCGAACATTGCACATTTGTGCTCGCGGTCGCCACACCTCACTCCCAGAATATCCTGATGTTCCCGAATTTTGATGGCTAGTGGTTCCAAGGCTAAAATAAATAATAGGGGGGATAGGGGACATCCCTGTCTAGTTCCTCTAAGTATCTTTATATTTTGAGATTTATATCCCTTGACTACTATATTTGCTGTGGGGTAGCTGTAGATTGTTTTAAGTGTGGTTAGGAAGTGAGGTCCAAATCCGTATTTTCCCAAAATGAAAAAGAGGTAGTCCCAGGAGAGAGAATCAAACGCTTTGTGTAGGTCTAGTGAGACCAGTAGTGCTCCCCTCCGGCCCCCTCCGTCCCAACCCGAATTTAAGGCAGAGATTATATCAATAATGCGTCTAGTTTGGTCTGGTGCTTGTCTATTTGGGACAAATCCCGTCTGGTCAGGGTGAATATATTTCGATATGAACGAGTTCATGCGGGTAGTTAATATCTTGGTCAATATTTTGAGGTCTACATTAATCAGCGATATGGGGCGGTAGTTCTCACAGTCTCCATGGTCTTTGTTCGGTTTAGGAATAACATGTATAAAGGCCTTGTTTTCATGGAGTGGTATTGAGGACCCCTTTCTTAGTGAATTATAGAAAGCACAGAGACGCGGGGACAGAATTTCCGTATATTTGCGGTAATATTGGCCTGAGAATCCATCTGGACCCGGAGATTTCGACGGGTTCAGGGATTTAATAGCCGCCGCTACTTCGTTCACCGTAAACTCTGACTCCATCATCTCAGTGTGGTCTTTGGATAGAGTTGGGAGTGGTAAGTCCCTCAAAAATTCTTCTACTTTGTTTGCGTTGAAGTCCGCAGGGGAGTTGTAGAGTTTAGAGTAGAATGTATAGAATTCCTGAAGTATAAGTTGGGGATTTTGTGTCACTTGTCCAGTCTGAAGTCTCAGTTTAGGGAGCGCTGGGTTATAAGGCCTAGGATTAAGTTTTCTTGCTAGTATTCTGTTTGGTTTGTCCCCCATTGTGTAATAACGGTGTTTGGCCCATCTGACATATTTTTCTGCTTTGGTTGTGAGACTCAAGTTTAATGCTGTTCTTGCTGTGTCGATATGGTTTCTAAGGTCCATATGTGGGTTGGATTTTTGTTCATGTGTTAATCTATTTAACTCTTCTTCTTGTTGTTGAATAGTTTGTGTCCTTTCCCTCTTGACCCTGGTAGCTAGTTGTATAAGTTTACCCCGTAGGGTAGCCTTATGGGCTGCCCATATTATCTCTGGGGGAGAGATCGGAGGGGTATTTTCTTGGAAGTATTGTAATATGGCTATTTCAACCTCCTTGGCAATTATTGGATCGCTCAATAGAGATTCGTTCAATCGCCAGGAGGGCAGTTTTGACTTTGACCATAGATCAGATAGATTCACTAGGACGGCAGAATGGTCCGACCATGCGATTGGTACTATTTTAGTCGATGATATGTATGGGAGTAATGGAGATAGTGTGAATAGGTGGTCAATGCGGGAGTATGATTTATGCACATGTGAGTAAAATGTGTAATCTCGTTCTGTAGGATGGGCGTCTCTCCAGAGGTCTATCAGGTCATAACTATGGAGTAGGCGTGCTAAAGTACTGCTTTGTTTGGGGGTGTGTTTCAGAAGCGTCTTTCGGGGGTTCGATTTATCTAGAATTTGATCGAGGGAGGTGTTGCTGTCTCCGCCTATCATCACATGCCCGGTTAGGTGAGGTGTTACGACTTCTAGCATTGTACTGAAAAAGTTTATCTGTCCTACGTTGGGCGCGTAATAAGAAAGAAAGGTGACCATGCTATCATTAATCTTGCCTGCGACCATAATGTAGCGGCCCTCCTTATCTCTTATCACATTGGAGGGGGTGAAGGGGACCCGTTTAGCAATGCAGATGGCCACCCCTCTCTTTTTATCTGGACCATTAGACAAGAAAACTGTCGGGTATTTAGCGTTTAAGTGTCTTGGGGCTGAAGTTCGCGAAAAGTGAGTCTCCTGTAAGAGCAGGACATCTGCCCTCAATTTGTGATATTGCTGAAAGCCCTTAGTCCGTTTAGTTGGGGAGTTAAGGCCTTGTGTATTGTGGGTCAGTATGGTGTATGTTGGTTGATTTCTAGAGGTCATGATGGTTCAGAAGGCTGTACTCACGTTTTAGATGTCTCAAAGGGGTCGTCCGGAAAATTTCAGGATCGGCCTTTTGGGTTCTTACGTAGTGCAGGAGCGCATCCAGGGAGTAGAGGTGGGGGGAGGGAAAAGAGAAGATGGAGTTAGAAATATAAAAACACAAAAAGCATGCTGTCCTCTGGTGCAATATTAAGTTAAACCTGTTAATTACATCAAAAACGGCATGGGGATTTACCGAAGAGAAAAAAAAGGGGATAAGAAAAAAATAGAGGAAAGGCGCCAGGAGGGCACCTCCACACTGCATTGCAGCGTGGTTACAGGGGTCGCAAGCCCCTGTGTAGTTGTTGTGAGGTTGTCTCTCCGCTTGCGGTAGAGACAAGTTCACTCTTAGTGGCATGTGGTTCACCTCCGGCACTATTTTCTAACTTTAAGAGGGGGTGAGTCAGGTCCACCCGCCATTATATTGGGAAAAATTTATAGCTTGGGCCTAGCAGAATTTCGCGGAGGGGGGGGAAGGGAGCGGAGGCAATTCTGCTGGTAGAAGCAGAATTCCCTCTAGGGGACTTGAGGTATCATAACTTGTAGTCTTAGAGAAGAATGAAAATAAAATGTAAACTTTGAAGTCTTTGTAAAACTGGAACAGCTTCAACGGGAACGGTGTCAGCAGGATCAGTCAGAAACTAGCATCTGGGTCTTCAAGAGAAGGTCTTGGACCAGCGTTGGGATACTCGATCACGGGTGTCGAAGTCATGTGCTGCTTCTTAGGAAGTATTCAGGTGACTGGCGGAGATTTCCTGGCTCTGGAGCTGCCCTGTTGAGACCACAGGGGGGAAATTGGTCGGCCTGCATCGAACGGGACATTGGATCTCTGTGGTTCCATTTGTAGAAGGCCCAGATCTTGGAGCAGGGCCTCGCCGGACTGAAAGGAAGTGAATGAATGGGATCTGCCTTTATAGAAGAATGACAGTCGGAATGGAAATGACCACCTGTATTTGATCTGTCGGTTGATGAGTTGATTGAGTAGTGGCTTTAGGGCTCTCCTTTTCTGAATCGTTACCTGGGCTATGTCCGCGAAAATCTGGACCGGATGACCTGAAATAGTTATCTCTCCCTGGTTTCTCGCCTCCAGCATGATTCTTTCCTTGATACGGTAAAAGTGAGGCTTGACTATCACGTCACGTGGCAGACCATCCTGTCTTGGGGCTGTCAGGGCTCGATGCACCCTGTCTAGTTCTAATTGGTGGGGAGAGATGTCCGGTATCAGTTGTTTCATTAGGTCGTGGATCGAATCTTCTAGGTCTAGTTCTGATTCTGGGAGGCCTCGCACACGGAAGTTATACCTCCTGGATCTGTTTTCCAGATCTTCTATTTTTGCGTTTGCTTGGTCCAATTGGTCTTGTAGGGATGTGATCATTTTGGAGTTTTGGTTTACCCGTTTTACTGTCCCATCCATTTTGGATTCGATCGTGTCCAGTCTCTCCCCTATATTTTGGAAGTCATCCTTCATACCCGTAGTGATGATGTTGCATGCTTTAGATAGTTCCTGCTGCAGGAGTGCTGAGAATCTAGCGAGGAGAACTGTGTCTCCCGAGTACCCAGTTGCATGGGGAGGTTGCTGTGAAGGGGGTCCGCTGTTTTGACTCATGGCTATTTCAGCTAGTTCAGCCATTTGTTTATCTGTGGAGGAGGCTGGGGAATCTGTAAATAGTAATGGCCTGTCCGGAGAGCCAGATAGTGGGGACATCTGTGGGTGTTCGCTCTGTGGGGAGAGAGGTCCCTCCTGGGACTGAGAAGAGAAGGGGTCCCTGTGTACCTCTGCTAGAAATGTAGTTGCTGGGCGATTAGGTTCCTTCAGCTGTAACTGTGTCTGGCTTCTCTCATGTGTGTAATCTCCCATGTCAGGCGCCATCTTGGGCAGGGGGGGCCGCTGCTGTTGCTGCTGGGGACTAACCTTCTCAGGTGCTGTTAGCTGCTGTGACGGCTGCTGGGTCTCCCAGTTCTGCTTCTGGGCTTGGGTTTTGTGGCCCTCAGAACGGTCTCCTCCCTGTTGGGTGGAGGGCTGTTGGATTCGCCTCTGTGCTGAGGCTCCGCCGCGTGCAGTGTCTCCCTTCCCCGGCGCCATCTTGGGAGAGGGAGGCTGCTGGGCCTTAGAAGCGCGAGTATTTCTTTGGTGCTGTGGGGGGTCTCGGTTGTTCCCCGGTTCCCTCCGCTGCATCATACGCTCCCAGACACCTGGATGCTGGTTCGGTGGTGGCCCGCTCGTCCCTTGTGGCTTTCTGATGTGCTATTCTGGCCGGAGGTGTGCGGAGCGGAGTCAGTGCATGTCTGACCTCGGCGCCGCGCGCATGCGCACTATAAGTATTTTTTTAAAATATCAATTGCTTATGATACATGGGGGTGGATTTAATAAAACTGGAGCACACGGTCTCTGGTGCTGCTCTGCATAGTAACCAATTAGCTTCCAGGTTTTATTGTCAAAGCTTAATGAACACGCTGAAGTTAGAAGCTGATTGGTTACTATGCACAGCTGCACCAGATTCTTTTTGCTTCAGTTTTTTTTTTTTAATCCCCCCCATAGTGTTTTAGGGAACTGAATGGCATTCACTTATGCTGGCTTCGCATTACTGAGCATTTTATTATTATTATTATACAGGATTTATATAGCGCCAACAGTTTGCGCAGCACTTTACAACATGGGGGCAGACAGTACACTTACAATACAAATCAATACAGGAGGGATTAGAGGGCCTTACTCGTTAGAGCTTACAATCTAGAAGGAAGGGTCAAGTGGAAAGAAAAGGTAATAGCTGTGGGGGATGAGCTGATGGAAAAAATTAAAATACAGTTAGGTGTGGGTAGGTTAGGCTTCTCTGAAGAGAAGGGTTTTCAGGGATCATCTGAAAGCTAATACACATTCCTGCACCATGTGTTAAAGTATAGCATTTTGTATAGTGCTTTGTGGTGCCATTCATCTACAATTGCACCCTAAAACACAAGTACAGTAGGGGACAACACAACTGCACCACAGTACATGGTAACACAGCTCTTGAATGGGATGCCTTAAAGTGATTGTAAACTATCACCTTGTAAAACAATCCATTCAGTTTAAAATGGAAAAAAAAGGCAAAACATTTTTGTATAGATATAAAAAAAACATAAAAAATAGCTTTTTTCCATTTTTTTTATAAGTTATACCTCTATTCTCAGCTGCATAAGAGCTGGGGGGAGGAGAAGCAGCAGCACACTGAGCTTTCAAGTGAATGGCTGTGCAACGGGGGGGGGGGTCAGGACAAGTCTGATCATTGGAGGAGAGTACACTGAGTTCCCAGCATAGCTAGAGAACTGACCACGCTGTGTTCTTGTCATGAATCTACAGTAATGTTTTATGCTCTGACTATCTGCTTACCTCTCAGGTCTGTGTATCAGCTTTAGAGAGCATGCCCCCACACCTGGGTTTAAGTATGATCTCTCAGCATGGCTCCACCCCAGCCTTTCAACATGAAACACTATTAAACCCCGCGCACTGCAAGCCAGCCTTGCTGAGCAAAGTTGTGATTAGGCTTCTGGTGTGACGTTCTGCTGTGTGTTTATCTCTGACTTCCGTGTACTGAACTTGGCATGTCCTTCTGACCATTCCTGTCTACTAGTGACCCCGACCTTGGTGTGCCTTCCTGACCATCCCTGTCTGCTAGTTGCCCCAACCTTGACTTGTTCTCCTGACTATCCTGTGTTTAACCCAGAGCTCCTGCTTCTGCTCTGTCCACCAAAACCAGTCCGTGAGCATGAGCTGAGAGACCCCAGGGAGCCACGACCTGGAGTCAGCTGCAGCCAAATCCATCCTCGCCATCAGAGGCTCTGGTGAAAACCTGCTGGTTCTTGGATTCCGCGCCCTGGGAAATCTTATGCTCTAGCTTCCTATTTGGTCCCTGTCGGTGTTCAGGTGGAGCTGCTTTCCTGAACCACCCAGAGCTACATCCACAGCGGTCAGCTGAAAGGTCCACAACCTTAGCGGTGCGCTCCTAACCCCAGCGGTGTGCATCTGTCACCTGGCCTCAGGTGACCTGACAGTTCTCCTGCCCAGTGTGGTCAGTTTTTAAGAGGAAAGCAGAGGGACTGGCAGGAACAGCAGGGATTTCACATAAAGGAAGCAATACAAAGAGAACAGGATACCTTCTCATACAAGTACATGGTACAGTAGCCACATATCCGGAATATAAAGTGTTGGGGGTAATAAACGGTTTAATATAATACAAAATAATACATGGCATTCGAAAAGAGTACTTAGTGTTTACATCTACTTTAAATGTAACGGTTACTTCAATAGTCTGGACAAGTTTATGGTATTGACTTTACAGTGAGTAAGAAGCAATAAGAACCCTTGCCATGAAAAACTAGCAATATACTTTATAGCATAATGAGTTACTTATAAAACATGAGTATTTTTTAATAACTGAATGACATTTATTTAACAATGAGTGTAAAGAGGTACATAGGTCATAGCACCTAACAAGTACCTGATTGCATAAACATACTACACAAAGCTAAATTTTGGTTGGTTATTATGGTTAAAAGCTAACAAATAATTTAGGTTGTTTAATTCAATTTGTAGTTAAAAAAATCATTTAATTTAATAATCACACTGCTTTACTTGAAGGCACACTCTTCTCCCCATGTGGTATACATTTACCAGATGTATTGTGAGGGAAAATCTATTTGACAGAATTGGTTGCTTAAATCTCAAACAAGAAATATTTTCCCAGCTCAAAGCAAACAACTTAGAACATTGTTAATTGACTGTGTAGAAATTCCTACTTCCGTAAGCTGCAATACTGTTAATAACAATGTTATTCATACAGTGCAGGCTTAACACTCAAGTATATAGGAATAAAATTTAACACTTATGCTCAAATCATGTCTTAAAATGGAACTTTACCGATAACAACTTAAAAAAAATGATGTTCTTTAACAATGAACATATATTCCACTTTGATAATTAAGCTACCAAAATTAGTGTGTGCTGTAAATTGCCTCCAGCATTGCTCCTGTTTCTTCTTCCTGGAGGCTGCCACTTTGCTGAAGCCCACAGCCCCTGAACAGCAGTAAATCATAAAATGGAACTAAACCTATCGATTTAATTGTTTCTTTCAAACCATCAAATGGCTGGTGGCATAACTAATCATGTGCGCAATCACATGGAAATTGCAGATCAAACAGAAGCAGCTTCCTTGGTTGTAATGCTCTGTTCACATCTCCGCTCTCGGAATTGTGAGCGGAATCGCTTCGATTCTGCCCGCAATTTGCAATAGCGGCAAATCACGGGACGCCCGTGCGTTCCTGGTCCTTTGCCCGATGATTTCCATAGCACCCCAAATGCGGGACGATTTTCATGCCATTCGTTGGGCGACAATCACGGTAAAAACGCGTGAACAGAATCGCGGAATGCCTGTTGCCCAAAAGAAATACAGAATCTTCTTTTTGGGCGACGGGCATCCTGTGATTCTGTTTGCATGTTTTTACCACGATTGTTACCCCCATACGTCTAGATGTGAACAGAGCCTAAAGGATAGGAGGGTTTAATTCCGCTTTAAGGCTGTCAGCACATTGGCCTTTACAAATTCGGCAGTGTCTAAAAATATAGAGCAACTGAGCATGTGCAGAACAGGGTAAGACAGTGTATTACTGGATTTTACACAGTATAGGCCCTTATTTTGAATGTTTTACATAGCTATACCTGCAAAAGGGGCCAGTCTAAAGTGATTTAGCAGGACTGACTAAAGTTCCACTACTACAGACCAGAAGGTCTATAGTGCCAATTTTAAAAGTACAATGTCTGGATTGGATATTGGAGCTCTCTAATGGAAAGATTTTGATCATCTAGCAATGAAAATGCCTATTGTACTACAGTAGATCGATGGATGATCACAATTTAATTTTTAGGACCACAGAAGGTACTTGGATGATTTGTTATTTGATGATAACAATGTAAATATAACAGTAATATTATTACTATTCATAATAGATGGAAGTATGTACCCACTGCTGTAAATTTTGAGGATGTTGGGATTCACTCAGAAGGTCAGAGATCAAACAGTAGACAAAGTACAGTTACGAAGAATACATCTAATATCCTTAAAGTGTTACTAAACCCACAACAGTAAAATCAGTAAAGCATGCTTGTTAAACTCACTGTGGAACCCAAGGGTTTAATCTTCTGTATTGTGTAAAAAGGCTGTTTGATCCTGTATGCAGAGATCCTCCCCTTCTTGCATTTTCAGGCTGGACATGCTCAGTTTGGTGTGTATTGCTTGAGAGTTTTTTTTTCTTGGGAGAGTGCATGTGATCAGCACAGGGCCAATCAGCACAGAGGGTCAGGAGTCCTGCATCCTGATAGGACAGACAGTGCAGTATGAAAACACCTCCTACAAGCCTTAACCAGGCACTGATAGTAGTCAAAAGACTGCTATGTACTGCTGATGAGAAAAGCTATTTAGCGGTTTATATTTACTAAAATTATTGCATTTCCATGTTCTGTGTACTGTGGGAGACCAGATATAGTGAATACAGGGTCCTGGGTTTAGTAACGCTTTAACAATTTATGGCAGGAGTATGTTATTTATTATATGACTACACTACTTACACAGACTTATATACATTGATTAACACGTTGAAAGGTATAGCTATAGAGTGTAGCAAACAGATCAACCTTAACCACGAGGCATTGAAAGACAAAACTGTACGGAATAAGTCTCCCTCTATGGTACCATATGCCATGCCCAATTCATCCAGAAGACTTTAAAATGGTAGTATGAGTGGGGCTCAGGGCCCTGTTGTATTAGTGTATGGGTCTTTAATTACCAGATTCAGCTTCTTAGATAAATAACTACTGACAATGATGATCTTTTAAGTTGTCTGTAAGGAGAAGAAGATTCTTCCCAATGATCACAAATGTAAGGAGCATTCTTCACAGTGACCATCATCGGTAAAAACGTACTGTTGATAAAGTAATTAGCAGCAGGAGTTCTCTGAGACCGAAGTTATTTCAAGGGTTCCTCCATGTTAAAAAAGGGTGGTATAAAGGAATGCATAATAACTGCAATAGCAGTTATAATAAAGTACTTACTATTTACACATGTAACATATTAAAGATATTTTTTTTAGTGTATTTGTGTTTTTCTCTCATGCAGTCCATTAATCTTAAACAGCGGTTGAGCAGTAGACAGTTCACTTTAAGGATAAGATTTGTTTTCTCTCAGGAGCCAGTGTGTAAAGTTCTGTGGAAGTTTCTAGCTGTCAGTATGTACTGTAACTCTTGCAATTGCCTCATCAATGTCCTCATTACAACATTCCTCACCTCTTAGTTTGGCTTGAAAACCAGTGAAGTCAGTCCTAAAGCAGCTTTCATTACGGGCAAGGCTGTGATAAACAAGGGCTTCTGTCAGACGCTCCTGGCAATGGTCTACACTGCACAAGCATTGTTTGCTTTGCCTGCTCGCAGAAGCATGTGAGCCACATAGTCTTTTCCGCTGGCACCGAGAAACACTCAAGAGGACGTTTTTTTCTTTAATAACGAGAACTCAGTGTAATATTCTCAAATTTAAACAATGGTTTCCCAGAATTAGACCAAGTATTTAAGAGAAATATTACAGCATTCTGGGACAGCTTGTTTTTTCTATCAGCACAATACTTAGATGACAGTTTAGGTGCACACATTAAACATTCAGCATGATTATGGAATACAATGTATTAAAAGAGATTTCAAATCACAATGATCTTTGGAGCTGGGTAATTATTATTCAAAGTTACACTTATTTCCCTATGGCCTTAGTTTTCCCCCAGTCAGTTGCATAAGAGTCCCAAAGATATTTATGAAAATGATGTAGTTTATGTTTATGGAGTTTACTGACAGGTTCAAAAAGTGTGCTGGGCCTAAAACTATCAAACAGCTAAAAAGTGGAACACAAGTGGGTGTGTGTGTTATTTACACTAACCCCTCCTTACTTACTTGAAAATATATTTAATAAAGTAGAATCTTATCCACTAAAAATGTATGTATAGATATGAGAGAGAAGGGTGGCTTGGAGAAGGTATTGAGAAGAACTGCACGGTCCCACTGCAGAAAGAATGGCTTCCTGGTAGGGTGTATTCTGGTGCATGTTTTTAGAAACAGAATGACCAAAGATTTTGTTGCTAAGCTCTACCTGAGATGGTTGAAATTATTGTGACCTGCACCCTTAATGAGTTGACCAAAAGGTTTATATCTATGTTTGAAAAGGGGGGAGGCGTACCCAAAAGTACCCTAACTGCACAACTGGTGAAGTGAAATTAATAATTTTATAAATTGTGAGAGCTGCTCGTTATATGCAATAAGCCTTAGATGAATAAAAAATTAATACATTAATTGAAACCGCGCTCTCATAAATGTAGTGTCATGACTCTGCAGTAGTGTTCTTGTCTGCTCAACTTTCTGTTGTGTTCAGCTTAGAGGCCAGTCACTGTTCACCTGTATGCTTAAGTAGTCTTCCCTCAAGCATGGCTTCACCCCAGCCTCTAATTAGAAACACTATATTACCTGTGCACTGCAAGCCAAGCCTTGCTGATCAATATTGTGTGTTTGGCTTCCGTGTGCTCATTGCTGTGTGTCCTACGTCTGATCCTGTGTACCGTCCTTGGCTTGTTCTTGACTGTCCTCGTTTGCTTCATATCTGCTGCTTCCTTTCTATCCTCCAGTAGTCTACAGTGAGCGTGAGCTGGGAGACCCTGGGGGCCGCGACCTGGAGCCAGACTGCAGCAAAGTCCATCTCCACCATCAGGGGCCCCAGGGAACTCCCGCTGGCTCTTAGATTCCGCGTCCAGGGAAAGCTCATACTCTAGCTCCCGAAACGCGTTGAGTCCTGTGAACGCAATCCGTCACTTCCGCTTTTTGCTAAAACGCAGCTGAAGCGCTACTGCGTCCCTGCATCCTGAACTGTTTGTACCACCGTATGCAATGATTTTAATAGTTTTAAATAAATTATCGTGATGTACTTCACCATGGAAGCTTGTTTCCTTTCTACATTACCCCACAGATGTTTGAAGTGGTGATGGCATGACCCACTCTATTGGTTGCTTATCTTGCATATTTTGACTACCTGTAATGAGTGTCATGGTGATTTGGTGAATAGCATGTTTGACAGGTGTTGGTGGAGGAAGACACACAAAGATCACTGAAGATTCACCTTTATCACTTTATTAATTTGTCACTGTATGTACATTCCCGATAGATACCCATACCATACATTGGACTTTTTAGCTGATTTGATTGCACATTTGCACTTTATTGAATTTGTGTTTTATTATACACATTGCACTTTGTTTATGAATTTATGTTTATGATATCAATTTATGGTTCATGTTCAATATGCTAACATTTTTTGGTTAATATCATAGCACTTTATACTACATTTATGAGAGCATGGTTTAAATTAATTTATTCATTTTTTCTATATATGTGTTTGTTTGTAAAAAGTTCAAAATATCCAAACTTTTGAATGCATGGGGACAAACTGGTTCTGATCAGCAAACTTTGCAAATGTATTCCATATCCTTGGGTGGGTTAAGCTTGTTGAAATCACCTTGATCTTTAAAGGGTTTTGATTACTTTGCCATTCCCTCCAATCTCCGCTTCTCAATTTCCAGGCAATTAGCTTTTGGCTAGACAAGGTTGATGAAAGGAACTCTGAAAGAGCAGATCTTCATTGGGAGGCAGCACTTTCGGTGTCTCTTTGCGCAGTTCTCAGAGTGCAGGAAACCAGGGTCTCCATTTCCAATATGGTGTAATGCTAAATCAGTGTCACGGCTTTGTGTCTCGGCTTGTTGAGGAACCTCATGATCATGAGTGTGGGTGAGAGCACAAATCCCAGGATAAAGTTCCAGGGGTGGAACAGAGCATCCACCCCTTCAGCCTCTGGAAATGGGTAACAGGCTAGAAAGTGGTTTCAACTGGCTTTCCACAGAGCTGCCATTAGATATATCTCTGGAATACCCCAGAGCTGCCTTATGAAGTGGAAAACTTACCAGTAAAGGGACCACTCGTTCAAATGATTGGCCCCACCTCCAGCATCATCCTGTGGCTGTGCTTATTTCCCTGATGTCTTAAAAAGGAAACCTTTGGTGAATTGAATGAAAGAACGTCCAAAGTGCAAGGAAGGGTTCCTGACCTTCATTGTGTTGGACACAAAAGGAGATTGGATGAGAACCCCCATTACCCCTGCACTACATTGTGCATGGAGAGTGTGCAACCAGCCCTGATGGCTAGCATCCAACGTGATAATTTGCACCCCTGAGGAGACCACTGAGTGATGATTGCTAAAGTTGGAAGAATGTGTCCACCACCATAATGATGCTCTCATTTGTGGGGTCACCCAGATTCTCTGGAATAGGCAGGTTCTGTCCCATTGGTGTAGTAATCTCACTGTAGTAGCCTGAGGTGCCAGTGGACTCAATTGCCTATATGGATAGTTGCAGACATTAAGCCTATCAAACCCAGGCATTCAGAGGCCATCAGGTGAGAGACTGTCATAGCAAACTTGACGTTAAAGAAGATGTGGCTGATCATTTTATTGAATGCCTCATTGTGTTCAGGGTTGCCCCCAAAATGGTCATTTACTGTACATGAATTAATTGGCTCTTTTATTAGTTGATCAACCATCCAAACTCTTGTAATGTCCAGAGGTTCAAGTCTTTGTGAAGTGACAGGATGTCTGGGTTCTGTACCAGCAAGGGAATATGGTCCAGGTCATCCAAGTAGTGATAAATTCTCACTCCCCTCTCCCTGAAGACATCAATGACTAGTAGCAATAATTTTGGGAATGTCCTGGATGCAGCAGAGATCCTGAAAACTGAGGCATTGGAACTGGAAAGGTTTTCCTGCCATGCAGAAGTGTAAAAAGCACTGAAGTGACTGGCTTATGGGAAAATGCAAGTAGGCGTCCAATTGGTGTATTGATTGTAATCAGTCATTGTAATGAGTCAGCTAATGGTGAGTGGTTGTTGCCGACAACTGCACACAGCTACAAACAGAAAAATAGAAAAAAACAAAAAAATGGGAGCAAGCACGCACAAGTGTCCCCATGGGAAACCGCTTCGCATAGGGACACTTGACAGAGAGGCGGAGCCAGGAGCGGGGGACCTGAGAAGGGGAGGTTTGCTGCTGCTCTATGCAGTTCCATTGCACAGAGCGGGTAAGTATAGACATGTTTTTAATTTTTTTTTTTATGTTACTTTTACAAAGTTTTAAATACTGGATAGGATAAAGCTGGTGACAGAGTCTTTTTAATCAAGTTAAAGGCGCGAGAGCTTGCACTCCCAATACTTCCACAAACAAAAATGTAAATATTGAGTGGAGATTTATCGTTAAATACTGTAGGTAGGCACTTTCTTAACATCTAGTCTTCCAGAAAGTAGTAAGTGAGCCATTCTCATTCCTTAGGCCAGTGTTTCTCAACTCCAGTCCTCAAGGCGCCCCAACAGGTCATGTTTTCAGGATTTCCCTCAGATGAAATAGCTGTGGTAATTACTAAGGCAGTGACACTGATCAAATCACCTGTGCAAAATAATGGAAAGCCTGAAAACATGACCTGTTGGGGCGCCTTGAGGACTGGAGTTGAGAAACACTGCCTTAGGCTATGATTGTCTCACTGTTCAAAGTAATAAGCTGAGATATACTGTATGTATCTTCTAACACCTCTGAGGTCTAGAGTAGGGATGAGCCGAACACCCCCCTGTTCGGTTCGCACCAGAACATGCGAACAGGAAAAAAGTTCGTTCGAACATGCGAACACCGTTAAAGTCTATGGGACACGAACATGAATAATCAAAAGTGCTAATTTTAAAGGCTTATATGCAAGTTATTGTCATAAAAAGTGTTTGGGGACCTGGGTCCTGCCCCAGGGGACATGGATCAATGCAAAAAAAAGTTTTAAAAACGGCCGTTTTTTCAGGAGCAGTGATTTTAATAATGCTTAAAGTCAAACAATAAAAGTGTAATATCCCTTTAAATTTCGTACCTGGGGGGTGTCTATAGTATGCCTGTAAAGGGGCGCATGTTTCCTGTGTTTAGAACAGTCTGACAGCAAAATGACATTTTGAAGGAAAAAACTCATTTAAAACTACCCGCGGCTATTGCATTGCCGACAATACACATAGAAGTTCATTGATAAAAACGGCATGGGAATTCCCCAAAGGGGAACCCCGAACCAAAATTAAAAAAAAAATATGACGTGGGAGTCCTCCTAAATTCCATACCAGGCCCTTCAGGTCTGGTATGGATATTAAGGGGAACCCCGGCCAAAATTAAAAAAAAAAAATGACGTGGGGTTCCCCCTAAATTCCATACCAGACCCTTCAGGTCTGGTATGGATTTTAAGGGGAACCCCGCGCCAAAAAAAACAAAAAAAAAACGGCGTGGGGTCCCCCCAAAAATCCATACCAGACCCTTATCCGAGCACGCAACCTGGCAGGCCGCAGGAAAAGAGGGGGGGACGAGAGTGCGGCCCCCCCCTCCCTCCTGAACCGTACCAGGCCACATGCCCTCAACATTGGGAGGGTGCTTTGGGGTAGCCCCCCAAAACACCTTGTCCCCATGTTGATGAGGACAAGGGCCTCATCCCCACAACCCTGGCCGGTGGTTGTGGGGGTCTGCGGGCGGGGGGCTTATCGGAATCTGGAAGCCCCCTTTAACAAGGTGACCCCCAGATCCCGGCCCCCCCCCTTGTGAAATGGTAAGGGGTACCCCTACCATTTCACGAAAAAAGTGTCAAAAATGTTAAAAATGACAAGAGACAGTTTTTGACAATTCCTTTATTTAAATGCTTCTTCTTTCTTCTATCTTCCTTCATCTTCTGGTTCTTCTGGTTCTTCTGGCTCTTCTGGTTCTTCCTCCGGCGTTCTCGTCCAGCATCTCCTCCGCGGCGTCTTCTATCTTCTTCTCCTCAGGCCGCTCCGCACCATGGCATAGGGGGGTGGCTCCCGCTCTTCTCTTCTTCTTTTCTTCTCTTCTGTTCTTCTTCATTTTCTTCTCCGGGCCGCTCCGCAATCCATGCTGGCATGGAGGGAGGCTCCCGCTGTGTGACGGCGCTCCTCGTCTGACAGTTCTTAAATAACCGGGTGGGCGGGGCCACCCGGTGAACCCCGCCCCCCTCTGACGCACGGTGACTTGACGGGACTTCCCTGTGACGTCACGTGGAATGCCACAGGGAAGTCCCGTCAAGTCACCGTGCGTCAGAGGGGGGCGGGGTCACCGGGTGGCCCCGCCCCCCGTTATTTAAGAACTGTCAGACGAGGAGCGCCGTCACACAGCGGGAGCCTCCCTCCATGCCAGCATGGATTGCGGAGCGGCCCGGAGAAGAAAATGAAGAAGAACAGAAGAGAAGAAAAGAAGAAGAGAAGAGCGGGAGCCTCCCCCCTATGCCATGGGTGCGGAGCGGCCCGAGGAGAAGAAGATAGAAGACGCCGCGGAGGAGATGCTGGACGAGAACGCCAGAGGAAGAACCAGAAGAGCCAGAAGAACCAGAAGATGAAGGAAGATAGAAGAAAGAAGAAGCATTTAAATAAAGGAATTGTCAAAAACTGTCTCTTGTCATTTTTAACATTTTTGACACTTTTTTCGTGAAATGGTACCATTTCACACAGGGGGGGGCCGGGATCTGGGGGTCACCTTGTTAAAGGGGGCTTCCAGATTCCGATAAGCCCCCCGCCCGCAGACCCCCACAACCACCGGCCAGGGTTGTGGGGATGAGGCCCTTGTCCTCATCAACATGGGGACAAGGTGTTTTGGGGGGCTACCCCAAAGCACCCTCCCAATGTTGAGGGCATGTGGCCTGGTACGGTTCAGGAGGGAGGGGGGGCCGCACTCTCGTCCCCCCCTCTTTTCCTGCGGCCTGCCAGGTTGCGTGCTCGGATAAGGGTCTGGTATGGATTTTTGGGGGGACCCCACGCCGTTTTTTTTTTTTTTTTTTTTGGCGCGGGGTTCCCCTTAAAATCCATACCAGACCTGAAGGGTCTGGTATGGAATTTAGGGGGAACCCCACATCATTTTTTTTTTTAAAATTTTGGCCGGGGTTCCCCTTAATATCCATACCAGACCTGAAGGGCCTGGTATGGAATTTAGGGGGACTCCCACGTCATTTTTTTTTTTTAAATTTTGGTTCGGGGTTCCCCTTTGGGGAATTCCCATGCCGTTTTTATCAATGAACTTCTATGTGTATTGTCGGCAATGCAATAGCCGCGGGTAGTTTTAAATGAGTTTTTTCCTTCAAAATGTCATTTTGCTGTCAGACTGTTCTAAACACAGGAAACATGTGCCCCTTTACAGACACACTATAGACACCCCCCAGGTAAGAAATTTAAAGGGATATTACACTTTTATTGATTGACTTTAAGCATTATTAAAATCACTGCTCCTGAAAAAACGGCCGTTTTTAAAACTTTTTTTTGCATTGATCCATGTCCCCTGGGGCAGGACCCAGGTCCCCAAACACTTTTTATGACAATAACTTGCATATTAGCCTTTAAAATTAGCACTATTGATTTCTCCCATAGACTTTTAAAGGGTGTTCCGCGGCATTCGAATTTGCCGCGAACACCCCAAATTGTTCGCTGTTCGGTGAACTTGCGAACAGCCAATGTTCGAGTCGAACATGAGTTCGACTCGAACTCGAAGCTCATCCCTAGTCTAGAGTATTCTTCATAATTCATAAAACCTTTTGGAGACCAAAGTAATATCTTCAATAATCGAATAATCCATTAGAAACCAAAGAAAAATTAGATTAGAAGCACTTCTTTCTATGAGGGCCATACCTTACAGCTGTAGTGGATCCCCCCTTTACCCACCCTGTTCAGCAGTGGGTGCAGACCCCTTTTCCCACGATCCCCACAATTCCTGGACACACCCAGGGGATAGTACTTCCTTCCTTCCTTCTGGTGCTCAGAGGGGCTGTGCATGATGGGACAGCAGTGACTAAGTACATGAGATGTCACCAAGTGCTGGACCTTCCAAAGTTGGATTCCAATGCCCTGGACACACCCAGGGGTATAAATTCCACACTACTTCCTTCCTTCTGGTGCTCAGAGGGACTATGCCTAATAGGAAAGCAGTGACTCAGCACGTGAGATGTCATCAAGTGCTGGACCTTCCAAAGTTGTGTCTAATGTGTGGGCTTCCGGTGAGCGCACAAGCATGTACCTTCATTTTAAGCACAAGTCATAGTGGACACTGTACTGACTGGCTCTGGAATACTGCTTTTCTAGTGACCCAGTTGAACCTCCAGATCAAAGACTCTTCCTTTTCTTTGTGGACCCTGCCTGGTGATCCATATGACCCACTACCCATCTCCATGGAAAAACTAGTGACTGTACTTGTTCTGCCTTGTGCTACACTGTTTGTTTTGCATGTGAACTTTCCTGATACCCTGTATTATGCTACCACCTAGTGGTCAGGTGTGGAAATTATTCATTAGGCTACTTTCAAATTGGGGCGGGTGTCGCTTTAGCGCCGCTTTACCGTCGTTTTAGCGGCAATATTCACCCGATAGTGGCTGAAAAAGGCTAGCGGCCGAAACAGGGTTAAAACCGCAGCTGCAGTGGCGCTTTGCTGGCGGGTTTGCGGCGCTGCCCCATTGTTTTCAATGGCAAGGGGCGCTTTAGGAGCGGTGAATACACCGCTCCTATAGCGCTGCAAAGATGTGGCTTGCAGGACTTTTTTGACCGTCCTGAAAGCGCACAGCTCCCTCGGGCTTTCACACTGGAGACACAGGAGAGGAGCTTTACAGGCACTGTTTTTTAGCGCTGTAGCGCCTGTAAATCGCCTCAGTGTGAAAGTAGCCTAAGTGTCCCTCTTATTGAGGTAGCTTAAAAGGGTAAGTTCCCCTTTGTTCACCTTTTTTTTTTTCTTCTAAATTACAGCTCCCCTATGTACCAATATAGCATTCATGTACTTCTACGTCTTCATGAATGTTTCAAAACACATATCCATTACTTCTGCCTTACTCCTTAGACAGACTTTAGGTCATGACACAGGAAGGAGTTGACCAGCTGACCTCATTAGCACACACCCTGCATCATCCACCCTCCTACCTACCACCCACTTCCAGGTGCATGTTATTTAAATGAAATGCAATCAATCAGTGATCACCCTTCTCACTAAATACACAGGTATCCATTTTTTTTTCCTACCTTAACTTTCATCTTGCATAGTTCATTCATTTGGCATTTTGAAGTGTGCAGGAAATGGGAGATGAGATAACAGACTATGTGGAGCAGAGCTGTAGTATTGAAAACAGTGTCTCCTGTGTTCTGTAAAGTTCACCATACACTATACAATCTAATTGTACAATCTCCTTTAGATCTACCATCAACTATGGCTAGATAGGTGGTTCCTCCTTTTATATAAATTTGGTAAATCTAGGAGATTGTACAATCAAATTGTATAATGTATGGCAACCTTTATACACCTAAAATTACTAGTTGTGCTTTTAGTGACATTAAATGTTAACGGCAAACCAAAGAAGCAAACACACATTTTGCCATGTGAAAAAATGAGTGGCAAATGCTACAAAACACACAGTAAAAAACATGCAACCCACAACACGCCAAAATGTCCCATGAGCCACATGTATGTGAAATTGGTGCATTAAAACAAGAACAATGAGACTCCAGTCTCCAGACTCCATCTGTGCGTTTCCTTACATTTCAGAAATGCGCTGCACCAAAAATCACAGTGAGCCCTGGTTCACATTGGAGCGTTTTGACATGTCAAATCGCATGTCAAATCGGGGGCAATTGCCGTCAATGACACCGTCCTAATCGGTGCGACTCCGCATCTGCGGCACTGCACTGATTTCAAAAAGTAGTTTCTGTACTACTTTTTGTGATTTCGGGCTGCGATACATATTGACATCTGTGCAGAAACCTGCACAGATGTCTCTGAAATCGCGGCCGAAATCAGGACTGCAATGCGGGAGAGTGAAATCGTGCGAGTTTGGCTTCATTCCCGCAGCTCAATGTGAACCTGGGCTAAAAAATGCACCAAGCTCCGCTCAAAAAAAAAAGTTCTGAAGCTTCTTTGGGGCGACTGTTGCATGTAGGGCTGCCCATTCAGGTGGATGGGCTACCCTATGAGTGATGAGTGAAAATGCTCCAAAACGCCTCCCAGCCCCCCCCCCCCCCCCCCCCCGGGGAATGTGAGTTTCTGCTATGCAGAGATGTAAACGGGGCTTGACAGCTGAGTGTTTCTGACCACTCCCTCCTATGTACTTGTATAAAGATGGCCATATACTATGCAATCTGATGGTACAATCGCTGTACAATTAGATTTACCAGAACTATGGATTAGGAGTACCCACCTATCTATCCATTCACTCTGTATCCAATCACAGGCCCTTGCACTACAGAGTTGATGGTAGATATAAAGGAGAATGTACAATAAGATTGTATAGTATTTGTTGGGCACTCCTGTTTTCAATACCACAGCTCTATCCACATAGGCTGTTATCTCATCTCTCATTTCCTGCACACTTCAAAATGCCAAATAAATGACCTATGCAAGATTGAAGTTAAGGTAGGAAAAAAAAAATCGAGGCCTGTGTATTTAGTGAGAAGGGTGATCACTGATTGATTGCATTTTTTTAAAAAAACACGTAAAAAAGGGAGAAAGGCCGGTGCCATGGACGTTAGCTAAAACATTGTTTTGTTATAGCATGTGAACAAGAGTCAAAATAGCCAATGCGTTTCAGCTTACAGGCCTTAACCACTTCAGCCCCGGAAGGATTTACCCCCTTCCTGACCTAGCCCTTTTTTGCGATACGGCACTGCGTCACTTGAACTGACAATTGCGCAGTCGTGCGACATTGTACATAAACAAAATTGACGTCCTTTTTTTCCCACAAATAGAGCGTTCTTTTGGTGGTATTTGATCACCTCTGCAGTTTTTATTTTTTGCGCTATAAACAAAAAAGAGTGACAATTTAAAAAAAAAGCAATATTTTTTATTTTTTGCTATAATAAATATCCCAAAAAATATATAAAAAACTAAATTTCTTCCTCAGTTTAGGCCAATATGCATTCGTCTGCATATTTTTGGTAAAAAAAAAAAAAAAAAATCACAATAAGCTACAAAATAGGGGATAGATTTATGGCATTTTTATTATTAATTTATTTTTTATTAGTAATGGCGTCGATCTGCAATTTTTATTGTGACTGTGACATTGCGGCTTACAGATCAGACAATTTTGACACTATTTTGGGACCATTGACATTTATACAGCTATCAGTGCTATAAAAATGCACTGATTACTGTGTAAATGTCACTGACAGGGAAGGGGTTAGACACTAGGGGCGATCAAGGGGTTAAGTGTGTTCCCTTAGTTTGTTCTAACTGTAGGGGGGTGGGCTCACTGGAACATGACAGAGATCACTGCTCCGATCACTTGGAGCAGTAGATCCCTGTCATGTTGCTAGACAGAACAGGGAAATGCCTTGTTTACATCTCCCCGTTCTGCCTCTCCGTGCCACAATTGCGGGCCACCAGCGAACATTGAGTCCGCGGGGCCCACGAGCACGCTCCCGCGGTGGGTGAGCGCTCACTAGCCACCGATGACGGAGTGACATACAGGTACGTGGTTTTGCGCACCCGTGCCATTCTGCCGACATATATCGGCATGAGACAGTTAATCACGGTCGTATGGCCTGATGGCTGAAACGCGTTGGCTGTTTTAACTGTTGTTCACATGCTATAATAAAATTATGTTTTAGCCGACTTCCAAGGCACCAGCCTTTCCCCTTTTTTTGCATAGATTACATGGAGGTTTGCAGAGACTTCCCAGGCTGAGTGCTGTGTTCTTGAGGCTCACCAGGCATTGCACAGGAGGTGGAACAGGTACATCTGAGCTACTACCTCCTGTGTAATGCCTGGTGAGCCTCAAGAACACAGCAGTCAGCCTGGGAAGTCTCTGTAAACCTCCATATAGTCCATGCGAAAAAAAGGAGAAAAGCTGGTGCCATGGAAGTTGGTTAAAACATTGTTTTATTATTGCATGTGAACAACAGTAAAAAAAAAAAACAACGCGTTTCGGCCATCAGGCCTTAATCAAGACTCTTAATCAGCTTGTTGGCATTCTTTTTGACTGTTGTTGACATGCAATAATAAAAGATGTTTTAGCCAACTTCCATGGCACCAGCCTTTCTCCTTTTTTGCATTGCACAGGAGGTGGTAGCTCGGATGCACCTGTTCCATTTAAATAACATGCATCTGGAAATGGGTGGGTAGGTAGGAGGGTGGCTGATGCAATGCAGGGTGTGTGCAAATGAGGTCAGCTGGTCAACTCCTTCCTGTGTCATTGCCTGTAGTCTGTCCAGGAAGTAAGGCTGAAGTAATAGATACGAGTTTTGAAACATCCATGAAGACAGTGAGGTAAGCGTCTGTAGAATTAATGGAAAGCTTTTGATATTTTCGCAAAATAAGTACATTAATGCTATATTGGTGCATAGGGGAGCTTATCCTTTAAAGTGGGAGTGAACTCCCTTGTATAAATTTTACCTATAAGTAAGCTTATAATAAGGCTTGCCTATAGGTACAGTAAATACGTGCACGTTTAGAAGATATTTAGTTTAGATGCAGCCAGTGACGTCACTAGCACATGTGCTCTGAAGGAACGGCATATGTGTGCAATTCCTTTGGAGCCATGCCATAAACAGCAACTCCCACGTGCATGCACCATTCATATCACCAAAGCCCGCAAACCCGGAAGGCAGACCAGGTGAAGATGGAAGTGCTTTCAGCAGGGACAGCGCGCTGCTGGAGGGCTTTGTTTTCAGGTAAATCTGTCATAATGTGCTAGTATGCAATGCATACTAGCAGATCATGACTTCAACTGCCCGGTGCCTATTTTTTCTTTTTAATGCCGTTTATTATGGCATTATACTTTTTTTTTTCATCCTATTGCATACCTTCCCATCAATCTATCTGTATTGTCAATCCACCCTGTATTCATTCAGTAAACATTAAAGTGTTACTAAACCCAGTAATATCAAAATTGTTCACCCCTTAAGTTCCACATTGCATATAACAAGCATGCTATACTGCATATACAGACTGATTTTACTGTTGTGGGTTTAGTAACACTTATGCCGCGTACACATGATCGCACATTCCGACAACAAAATCCTTTTTTTTTTTCCAACGGATGTTGGCTCAAACTTGTCTTGCATACACACAGTCACACAAAATTGGTCGTAAATTGCAAACGTCAAGAACACGGTGACATACAACGGCACTAGAAAAGGGAAGTTCAATACCAAGTGCGCCACCCTTTGGGCTCCTTCTGCTGATCTCGTGTTTCCAGAGACCTGTTCTGCCATCATTCAGGTCCTGCAGAAGGACTATATTAGGGTAAGTTTTCTCCTTTAACATTACATTCTATGTATTTAATGTTTGCTGAAGTATTGTATTTATTTCATCATTCCCTAATTACCATGATTGTAATATGCTGTGAATGTCCCCTTTATCCTTATGCATACTTGAATTTTTTAAACTTCCTTTTTTTGTCCTTCATGCATATTTGCCTTCACTAACCTCCCCAGCATGCTATCCTGGGCCCATACACACCTAGCCTAGTCACATAACAATGTATTTTGTCAGCTCCATTGTAGTGCTTTACCCTAAACATACCCACCTCTTTTGTGTTCAGATTTATGGATTAATTCACCAAAGCATGTAGTGCAAGGGCCTACCTGAATACTTTCAAATGGTACTGTTTAAAGTTTTGTTATCCCGTTATCTTTTTTTTTTTAATAATCAAAATTTTATTATTTCATTTATATATATACATCATTTATACAACATTCTATACCCCTATATTCAATCCACAGGAAAAAACATACTACACATTATATCCTTCCTCTCCTACCGCATTTTCCCCCCTGTCCCAGCAGTCGACATTAACATGTGTGTGATGGGGAGAAAAAAAAGAAAAAAAAAATTTTTCCCCAACACCCTCTTTCATGTGCAATCGTGCTTATAATTATAGAGTGTTTAAAAATAACATTATAAATAAGTTCCCCCTTATTTGATTCATGTCATTATCCCTTCCATTCATAATTATGTATTTGAGAGAAGAGGAAAAAAAATTTAAAAAAAAAAATAAATAAATAAATAAAAATAAAAAAAATTTACCCATCCCCCTCCGTGTACAATCGTGCTTATAAAAGTGTTTTAAATGTAAAATCATAAATAAATTCCCCCCTTATTCTAATTCGTGTCATTAATCACTTCAATTCATTGTGAGATAAATCCCCCTTTATTCTAATTTGTGTCAATAGTCACAATAATGACTATTCATTCAATTCATAATAATGTGATTTGTGAGAAGAAAAAAAAAAAAAAAAACCCTCCGAGTACAATCGTGCTTAAGGAGGGGAATAATATCCCTATAGTTCATAATTATTATAAATCGTGTATCTGTGTTTCCTTTCCTTTCCCCCCTCTCCTCCCTTCCCCCTTTGTAAAATAATGAGTGAGGGGGGAATCCCCCTCCCTTCTAATCTTCTAGTGTCCATAAATTTATTTATATGTGTAATTTCCTTTTCCTTCCCTTTCCTCCCCCCTCTCTCCCCTCGTAAAAGAAAAAAAAAAAAAAAAAAAATTCACCCCTATCTCAGTATCTGTCAAGACTGGGGCAGGAGGGAAGTAATAAAAATTTCAAAAACCACATATACATATAACCATACATTATCTTACCCCCTTCCCGCTTTGATTAGCATTAGAGAAGTTATTTCACTATTTACGTCTACCCTTCAGGGCCATATCTCTATTCTAAATGACTATACCATTTCTTCCTCCCTTACCCATCTATATTTCCCTCTTCTAATATCTCCTTGGCGCATTGTTCCCAGTTTGCCCATGTCGTTTCAAATTTCTTAAATTTTCAAATTTTCTGGTTTTTAACCACATGAACCCATCTCTCTGCTTCCTTTATTATATTAACCCAATTTCTCCACTCTATGACTGATGGAATCCAGGTCCTGTCTCCAGTACTTTTTTTGCTGCATTTAATAAGTGTGGGATTACACTTTCTCTATACTTTTTGACAGAACCGGACGTTCCATGAAATAAATATTGTATCGGCCCAAACTCCATGTGGTCCGTCGTCATTTTCTTAATCCACGGGGCCACTAATTCCCAAAATCGCTTAATTATCGGGCATGACCACCATAGATGAAGAAAAGTTCCCCTCTGTCCACAGCCCCTCCAACATTTGTCATTAGCTTCTGAAGAGATTTGTGCTATCTTAACTGGTGTCTTATACTATCTTGCTAGGAATTTATATGCTATTTCTTGCACCTTTGTACTTATGGAAGTAGTAAATGTTAACGATATCATTTTATTTATTTGTTTATCTGTCCACACTTGGCCTAGCTCCCTCTCCCATTCTTTTACAAAGTATGGAGGTTTCTTTTCTTGCTCTCCTTGGATCAATCTGTACATCCGAGATAATGTATGCCCCGCTACTGATGTCTGTGCACACTGCCTCTCAAACGCGGTAAGTGTATTTATGGGTCTTAACGGTTTTATTTTCTTAAGGAAACTTGTCATTTGACGGTGTTTCCATTCCGCCATTCTTGTCTCTCCGAATTTCAATATCATCTCCGTCAGTGATAGTAAGACTCCACTTGGGGCAAACTTACCGCATCTAATATTCCCATCTTGTCCCCAAGCCCCCAGACTTCCTGTCTTCTCCCCCGGGGGGAACCACGGAAATCCCTCCAGAGGAGCCAGAGGGGAGGTCTGAGGAGCATACCTGCCCTCTTTATTCATTCTATCCCATACTTCTAATGTATTCAGGGTCATTGGTGATGTCCATTGTGACAGCCCTCTCAATGACCCTTGGATCCATGGTGCTCCTGCCAGGTTTCTCCCCACCATCACCATTTCCGCCTGAACCCATGGTTTTCTATTTAGGTCATGGCACCAGTCCATTATTCTAACCAGCGCCATGGCCCTATAATAGAATGTTATATCGAGGAGTCCTAAGCCACCCTCCGCTCTACTCCTTCTTAAAATATCGTAAGCCAGTCTAGGCCTTTTATCGTTCCACACAAAGGCCACGAATAGCCGACGTATTTGTTTAAGGAGACTCGCTGGCAAAGTGATTGGCACTGTATGCAGCACATAAACTATTCTGGGCAGTATGCTCATTTTTATGGCACTGATTCTTCCGAACCAAGTCAAATATTTCCCCTTCCACTTCTTTAATTCTTCTTTTATTTCTTTTACTAATGAGCCATAATTATACTCCAACAATAGTTCATAATCTGCGCTTATCTGTACCCCCAGGTATGTCAGCAACTCCTTGCTCCATATAAATGGGTATTTCTCCTTCAGTGATCTCTCTATCTCCACTGGGACATGACTAGGAAGGATGACTGATTTCTCAAAGTTAACCTTAAAGCCAGATACCCCTCCAAATTTCTGTACCTCCACCATCAATGCGGCTATAGATGTCTGGGGAGCGGAGAGAAAAAATAATAAATCATCCGCATACGCTGCTACTTTGTGTTCCGTATGGCCTATATGCGTCCCTACTATCTCCTTATTCTTTCTGATTCTACGCATAAATGGTTCCATTACTATTGCGAATATCAAGGGGGACAGCGGGCACCCCTGCCTGGTACCGTTTTGTATGTTAAAACATTCAGATACAGTCCCATTTACCTTAATTCTTGCTCTTGGTTTCGCGTATAATGACATAATCCAACCCAGCATCCTCTCCCCCATTCCTATCCTCCCCAGTACCTCTCTCATAAAGCCCCAGCTCACTCTGTCGAAGGCCTTTTCGGCATCCATCGACAGAGTGATTCCTGGGGCCCTACCTGGGCCGTATCGCATCCAATGCAGTATATAGAGTGCGCGGGTGGTGTTGTCTATTGCTTCTCGTCCCTTTACAAACCCTGCTTGATCTGGGTGCACTAAATCTCCTACATCTTCCTGCAGTCTCAGGGCCAGAATTTTTGCCAATATCTTGGTGTCTGAGTTCAGCAGAGAGATCGGCCTGTAATTAGCACATACCTGGGGATCTTTTCCCTCTTTCGGCAAAACCATTATGTAAGCCAGTGATGCTTCTGAGGAAAGTGGACTTCCAGCACCTATGGAGTTGAAATAATCACAAAGTGGCTTTACCAAAATTGGGAGAAATTTCTTGTAGTATATGTTTGTCAGCCCGTCCGGACCTAGGCTTTTCCCCGGAGGCAGGGCCGCTATCACTCCTCTCAACTCTTCCACCGTGATTGGACGTTCCATAATCTCGGTTATTTCTCTTGGTAGTATGGGCATATCGGCGTTCTCGATGTACTCCTCTATCTTATCCCTCCCTTGTCCCTCGCTTTCCCTTACAGGTGGTTCTGTTTTGGAGATATTATATAGTGCCTCATAGAATTTACCAAATTCTTTTGCTATGGCCTTTGTGTCTATTATTTTCCTGCCCTGAACTAGTAAGCTATGCACGTGTCTGGAGTCCTATTGTTTTTTAAGTTGTTTTGCCAGTAGCCTACCGCATTTATTTCCTTGTTCATATGCTCTATTTGCGAAGAACCTAATTTTTTTCTTCGCTTTATACTCTAAATATTGCGAAAGCTCTGCCCGTGCATTCTCCAGACATCTGCCAACCATTGGTTCAAGATTTTCTTTTATATTTTTTATTTCTAGGGTTCTGATCTTCTTTAGTAGTTCATCTATTTCTCTTTTGCTTTCCTTCTTTATATATGTACCAAAGGCAATTAAATCCTCCCTCACAACCGCCTTGTGAGCTTCCCACACCACTTGATCTGACACGCCTTCTGTTTTATTTATTTCAAAATACTCCTTTATCTTGCCCCTTAGTTTCTCCACTATGTCTTCCTTGTCCAACAATGACTCGTTCAGACGCCATATTCGTTCCGCCCGAGTCATTTGAGTTGGTTAAAGGGTCAAAATTATTGGGGTGTGGTCAGACATCGTTATTGGCTCAACTGTACTTGTGCTGACATTACCCAAGTAGAACTGATCCACCAGAAAAAGGTCTAACCGCGAATACATATCGTGTACTTTGGAATAATAGCTATAGTCCCTGGTGCCTGGGTGTAAAGCTCTCCAGGTGTCCAAGGTGTGAGCATAAGGTTTGTTTAACCCGCTTTATAGCTTTAAAAGACATAGCAGTTCTACCCGTAGAGGTATCTACACTCGGCTCTAACACCATATTGAAATCTCCTCCTACCACTACACACCCTTCCTTAAATTCTTCAGTTGTCCAAATACTTTAACCAGAAATTTAGCTGTCTCAACATTTGGCGCATATATTGAAGCAAAGGTATATCGTCTCCCCTGTAGCGTACCCTTTACAAACAAATACCAACCTTCTGGGTCACTTTGCAAGGTCTCAGTAATCCAAGGGCATGATTTCTTGAACGCAATTGTGACCCCTCTTGCCCTCGATATTGGGGATACCGCATGATACCACTGATTCCCATTATCTTGATAGGTAATTGCAGAATGTAAAAACGTGTGTCAATTTGTACAGTGTGTATTCATATTTTTGTATTATGACACTTCTTACCTGTCCAGTGGGCTGCCAATAGTGTAAGTAAGGAGGGGCTGGCTAAAGTAACACACATTATTTATGCATTCAGCTCTCAATGAAGTAGAGAGGGTTACCTGTCCAAAACATACCCCCCACTAAAATTTTATCAATGGGCCATCAGAGGGGGTGAGTAATCTGTTAAGTGTACTTTATAAGTTTGTCTTTAAATACTCCTTCAAATAAATGTTATACTGATGTTGTCCAAGAATGTTTGTGTCTAATCTGCTTGCAATGTTATGTGCAAAATGACTAATTATTTTTTCTTAACCATGAGACGGTACGACACCAGTTTATATGATATTGAACAACATATATGTATACAGTACAACTTTTCTATCTCAATTTTTCTATCTCAATAAAATAAGATTGAATTAATAATTTTTTTCTAGTTTGACTCTACAGTTTCCTTCAATGCCACAGGAATGGCAGACTGTGGCTTTCCAATTTGCCCAGCGTTGGGACTTTCCCAACTGCGGAGGGGCAATAGATGGGAAACACGTCCACATCATGCTACCCCCCAACTCGGGGTCATACTATTATAATTACAAGGGGTTTAATAGTATAGTGATGTTGGCGGTGGTGTCAGCGATATATGATTTCCTCTATGTGGTCGTGGGGAAAAATGGCCGGACGTCGGATGGTGGAGTCATCGCCCAGACGGAGTTTTACAGACAGCTCCAGAATGGCAGCTTGGGCTTGCCACCTCCAGAAGACAATGTGGAAGGACTCCCGTTCGTCTTTGTCGCGGATGAAGTATTTGCGCTGGGGGACCATCTTATGCGGCCATTCCCTATGAGGACCCTCACCCCAGACCAGAGGGTTTTTAACTACCGGCTGGCCAGAGCCAGAAGAGTGGTGGAGAATGCTTTTGGGATAATGGCCAGCTGGTTCCGCCTATTTATGACACCAATCCACATGGCGGAATATAGACTGAACCATATTGTGCTTGCCTGCTGCATTCTGCACAATTTTCTAAGAAAAAATGCTACAAACTATGTGACCTCCGTTGGGACTGAGGCCGGCTTTCCTGATACTTCAACCCTGACGGTACTTGAAGCTGGCCGTCCTGGCTTGGCCCCCCAAAGCGCCCGTGAAGTGAGACAAAAATATCTGGAGTACTTTGCGGGTAGGGGGGCCATTGATATGCCACACAAACAAGAAACATTTTAAAAATAAATATTTTTTTGATAAACTGAAATAATATTTCCTTGTATTTACTGCTTGTGTTTCTTTCTTTTGTGATTTTTTGGTAGTCACAAAAATGGCGTGATTGTGGCAAATTAAAAAGCACTGTGGGAGTTATTTACTAAAGGCAAATCCACTTTACACTCCAAGTGCACGTCAAAGGTGCACTTGAAACTGCAATGAAAGTGCACTTGTAGTGCAAAGTGGAGTTGCCTTTAGTAAATAACTCCATTGCCACTGTAAACACCAACTTAATCCAAAAACTGCTTTTGAACATTGAAAGAAGAAGCCACACATTGTTGAGTAGAAAACATTTTACCCCAAAATTCCGGCGCAGACTCTTCACAACTTAAGCCATGATCTTGGCCTTTCTCACATTTGGGTTTGGGTAAGGTCCATACTTCCCATCATAGTCGGCCCTCTTCAAGATGTCCACCATCTCCACCATCTCTACAAGGGACATATTTGAGGCCTTAAATCTCCTCCAGGATCGGGACGTTCGTGGCTATGGGCTTTCATCGTTGCTGCTCTCTGCATGCACCTGCTGTGTCTCCGCCATGTTCTCTACCCACTGCGCTGAAAGACAAGGGGCGGAGAATAGACTAGAAAGAACGTCAGGGGCGGGTGGAGTTTCACGCATGCGCAGTGTATATAAATCGTAACACGCGCGCATCGTACGTATGATCCGTGAGTGGAGGACGGAGTGACGATCGTTATAACGAAGGTGCAATTTGAACTTGGTGCATCAGTGGCTCATACTACTTCTAGATTGAGGCCTATATTGGGACAAGATTATGAGAGTTTAGCCTGACATTAGGGTTTGTCTTGTGTTTGTGTCTTGCAGAGAAAATGGATGGGTTCAAAGACCACAGCTTTCTCCCAATCTTCACAGACAAGTACAGGGAGTTTCCCTGTCTGTGGCAGGTCAAACATCCACATTATAATAACAAAATGAAGAGGCGGGAAACGCTGGGGAAACTGCTGGAGTTGGTGAAGCCGCAGATCCCCACGGCAGACAACTATTAAAAAAAAATTGGTGGCCTGAGGAGCACATATAATCGTGAGCGTACTAAGGTCCAGAAATCCATGAGATCTGGAGCAGTAGCAGATGACATTTATGTCCCCAGGCTGTGGTACTATGACAGACAGCATTTTCTGGCAGACCAGACTGAAGTCAGGCAATCCCTCTCAACCCTTCCTTCCACTCTTCCTTCCACCCCAGCTGAGGCTTCCAACGTCCACCCTGGGCCTTCCAGCCAGGAAGAAGTGGAGGAGCCCAGCTTGAGCCAGGTATAGCAATGTTCAACATATTTCTTGTCGTAAAATAAATTATGGTAACTAGATGTTATTATTGATCACTAATTGCTGATTTAATAAAGTGTTTTACATATCAATAGAGAGTAGTGGCGGTTAATGAACCAGTAGTAGTAGTTAATGAACCAAAAACTAAAACTATGTCCCTTTTTCATACACAGGAAAGCCTCAGCCAGGAGCAGGCCATGGAATGTGGCAGCCAGGAGGTGGCGTGGGAATGTGGCAGCCAGGAGGTGGCGGGGGAATGTGGCAGTCAAGAGGTGGCTGTGGAATGTGGCAGCCAGAAGGTGGCGGGGGGAAGTGGCAGCCAGGAGGTGGCCGTGCCCAGTAGGAGCCTCACAGAATCTCAGGTCCCTCCCTCTGCCTTCAAACCAAAAGGGTCAGGAAGGGGAGTAACGTGGAGGAGGCAGAGCTCAGGCTGATTAGGGATGCTAATGAGGCCCTCAGAACCACCCCCACTCTCCAAGAGGCCTTTGCGTGCATGACTGCATACAAAATGCAGCAAATGGAGGAGGGCCAACACCTCTCGTGTGAGGAAATTATGGTCATCACACAAAATAATGGGTTGAAGGGCCATCTCACACCCAAAACCCACCTGTGTGTGTTGGGCCATCCTCCTCCTCCTCCTCCACCTCCTGTCACACCTCCAACACCACAGCCTGGAAGGAAGCGTGTAAGGAAGACAAGAAAGTGATGGCCTGGGTTCAGTCTGGTCTGGCAAAAGATGCAGGCTGTGGTATGACCACAGCCTGGGGACATAGATGTCATCTGCTGCTGTTCCTGATCTCTTGTAGTCCTGGACCTGATTGTGCTCACTATTATAAGGACTCCTCAGGACAACAATTTTGGCTGGCAAATAAATGATGTGTGCCCTTGGGGTACAAAGGCTTCACCAATTTCAGCAGTTTCTCCAGCGTTGCCTTCCTCTTTATTTTGTTATGACCCAGAATAAATGGATATTTTTTTAAATAAATACTTGCCTATGTGTTTTACTTCAAAAAGGACAGTTTGTTTGTAAGTAGGCAGGTACATTTCCAAAATGCAATGTCAAATTAACAAGGGACACCAACACCAAACAACCTCCTTGAAATTAAAAAATACAAGATAATAATGGTGTTGTGGTAACCTGACACACAAAACGAGAAATAATATTATGGAGAGCACTATAAAAAAAAATTAAAAATGCAGATCTTAATTAAAAAAAAAACAATAAAAAAGCAAATTAGAAACATTATTATGGAGATCTGAGGAAAAACTAAATTAATATTATTCATGAGATCACGAGAAATAATAAAGAAATCAGTTTGTCAGAACTCTGTGTGAATATCAGCAGCAAAACAACTTCATTATTCTAGCATTATAAAGAAGAAGAGAATGCGCTGCATTAAACTATTTAAAAAATTGCAGTGTGACAAATGTGCTATCTCCATTACGAACGGTAGTTTTACCAGACTGAGTGCTTCCGTCTCGTAATTTATTCTGAGCATGCGTGGCACTTTGTGCGTTGGAATTGTGTACTAAACGTAATTTATGCAAACAGATTTTGTTGTCGGAAAATTTGAGAACCAGATCTCAAATTTTTTGCGACAGAAATTCTGATGGAAAATGTCCGATGGAGCCTACACATGGTCGGAATTTCCGACAAAAGAAAATCGAACATTTTCCATGGGAAAATCCAACTGTGTGTACGGGGCATAAAAGTTGTTTATCACTGTTTGTCTGTTCATTTGGCTGATACTATTACATAACACAGCTACAGACACTAAAAGTTTATACTGTGCTCATACATTCTATAGCTTCTCTGGGAAACACCAAATGGAGATTGTTTGAACTAAACTGCCAATTAATTTGAATAACAAAATATTTTAAAATAGACTTGACTAAAATACAGCGAAAACCTATTTTGTGTATTCTTACTTAGTTAGTTAAAATGTTAATTATCAAAAAGAAGAACAGGGCCTTTGTGTATATATGTTTGCCCATCAGTGATGAGTTATTTTATGGTAATTAGATGGCCTGGCAAGTATACTTGAAGCTCTTTTTGAAGTATAAAAAGTTTAACTAACCGTATAAATTGAAGTTTTCTAGCCAAACAGGATCTCTAGTTTTACATGAATTTGTTTTGCCAACAAGGTGCTTTGTCTCTTTACCCCTTACAATGCCCTTATTACATCACAGCCATCACGAGGCACAGTGTGAAGTCCTGCTCAATGAGAACAAGTAAACATCATGAATAACTGGTTTACAAAATACATACTGTACTAATTCTTTTTACTTCTCATGCCACTTGAATATTGTTTTTCTACTTTGAAGGTATTTATTTTCTTCAGAAGTTTAAAGCATGTAGGATCTTCTTTTTCTGCTTCTTTGTTATTCTCTACATAGGGTGTTGGGAGGAGCTCCACATTGAGGCTGGGTTCTGTACGTCTTTGGCTCAGTTTCAGTTTCAAATTTAGGCAAACATTCTGACCTAATTAGGACCTCAAACAGTAAACGGGGACGCACCGGACCCCCTGCGGTGCCCCAAGGCAGCACATAGTGTGAACCCAGCCTTATATAAATACATATATTTACCCTCTGAGATCACATGTAGTTTATCATACATTGTAAGATACTGCATATGATTTCACTTTTATTTTATTTTTACATTGATTTAATGAGAACCAAGTTTTTTTAATTTGCATTAAATTAAAAATAACTCGTTTAATTTAAAGTTCTGTTGGGCATGAGGTGATATTTGCACTTCCTTTTTGGAACATTGCATTGACAGGTGACTCCATTAATCAGTATGTTATGTAATCTGCTTATTGTGATAATCAACCCTAGAACTTTGTCACAAAAAATATATACTGTATAGTGGGTATACAAAAGAATCACCCCCCCCTTTAAAATAGACATTTTGTTGCTTTGCAGCTTGAAATGACGACAGATACAGTTTTTGTTTTATCCAGCTGTATTTACTCCAAGTGAATGATATAACACCAACATATCAGAAAAAAGTAAAAAACAGAATCACTGAGTGGGAAAAAGGATAATCCCTTTGTGTCAGTATTTTGTTGAACCACCTTTTAGTCTGTTGGGATATATGTCTACTAACTTTGCACTATTTACAGACTTTGCAATATTTGCCCACGCTTCTTAAATTTAAATTAAATTTGATTGTGATCATTTGTGGACTGCAGTCTTCAAGTCATTTCATAGATTTCCAATGGGGTTTAAGGCTGGACTCTGACTAATGCTACGTACACACGGTCGGAATTTCCGACCAAAAGCTCACATCGGACTTTTGCTGGTGGAATTTCTGATCGTGTGTACGCGGCATAAGCCATGCAAGGACATTCACCTTTTTCTCCTTCAACCACTGTGTGGTCATTTTTGCTGGGTGCTTTGGTTCATTGTATTGTTGGAATGTAAACATTCTTCCCATGGACAACTTTCTGACAGAGGGCAGCAGATTTTCCTCAAGAATTTGACGGTATTTGGTCCCATTCATTTTTCTTTTATCCTGACAAGTGCTCCAGTCCCTACTGCAGAGAAACACCCCCATAACAGGATATTACCACCTCCATGCTTTACTTTACAAATGGTGTTATTTGGATGGTGATCTGTATTGGATTTCTGGTTCTGCCAGGCCTGGTGTTGAGGCCAAATAATTCAATTTTATACTCATCTGACCTTAGCACTTTTTTCCATGTGGCCTAAGAATCTTCAAGGTGCGCTTTGGCAAAGCTCAGTCGTGTCTGCATGCCTTTCTTGAGGAGTGGCTTTTTTTGTTGGAACCCTCCTATACAAGCAACATTTGTGGAGAATTTAGGATATTGTTGTCACATGCACACAATGACCACTATTTGTCATAAATTCTTGCAAATGCCTCAGAGTTGCTGTAGGCCTCTTGATAGCCTCTCTGACCAGTTTCCTCCCGGCTCTTTCATCCAGCTTGGAACGACGTCCTGATTCAGAGAGGGTCTGTGTTGTACCAAATACCTTCCACTTCGTAATAACAGACTTCACTGTGCTTCTAGGCATTGATAAAATCTTTGAAATGTTTTTTTTGTGTCCATCCTGACTTGTCCTGTCCACAACTTTATCCTGGAGATCTTTTGACAGCGCCTTGCCACCCATAGTTTGTTTGCTTCAGTTGCACTACCGAGGACTGAAATGCTCCAGAAATGCTCTTTTCATGCTGAGTTAATCAAATGGCTTTGTGTGCCAATGAGAAGGTGATTAGCTACACCTGACTGAGTTAACATGACATTTTTAGGAGGGGGTGATCCTTTTTCCAACTCAGCTTCTGTTTTTGATTTTTTTTCCCCGACATGTTGGTGTTGTATCTTTCACTTGGATGTTATAAGTTGCACTGAGTAAATACAGCTAGATAAAACAAAAACTGTGTCGGTCTTCATTTCAGGCTGTAAACAGTTCACAGTGCATTATAAGGTATATAGGGGGTTATTTACTAAAGACAAATCCACTTTGCACTACAAGTGCACAGCACTTGGAAGTGCAGTCCCTGTAGATTTGAGGGGGTAATGCAAGGAAAATAAAAAACAGCATTTTAGCTTGCATATGATTGGATGATAAAATCAGCAGAGCTTCCCCTCATTTGAGATCACCCCAGATGATTGCCGGGTAGGACGAAACGCGTTGGGACCGTTTGCTGACACCACTGCCACTGCCACGATTTTATCCATATTCAGCGCTGTTTTATCTTCTCAAATGTGAGTGTTTTACTTTTAATAAATGGGCTGTAAAGCTTTTTCATACAGTATTACGGTATGTGTCTTCATATCTCTTCCACATATGATTTGAATATTTGATGGGATTCACCCCTGCCATATATACCATCTACAAGTATCCTGGTTACCCTCGTTACACCTCCTGGGATCCTCATCCATATAAGCCTATTTGACACAGTGGGTGTAGACCCATCTGTGTCCAGTTGCTCCGGTAAGCCCCCCTCTTATACATATGGTGGTGGATCTCCTATCAACACGATACTTATATTGCTTTTACACTTCTTGGTGTTATACATATACTTCAACGGATGTTCCATGGACTTTTTTCCACACTAGTATATGTCAGATATGTTCATTTCAAGTAGATGTTCCTGGGACTCTATTTTTAACAAATGTGTTACCTAAACATATCCTCTTAATCACATTAATTTCATGTATTTTTTCAACCACATTTATGTATACCTTTGTGATATATCTACATCGTATATTATGAATCAATGTTAGTCATTTTCGATTTTCTAGCGCTGCACTTTTCTTTTGTTATTCATGACTTTATACAAGTTTTGACCACTTGTTTGTGCTAGCTGCTCACTTTCACTTTTTGACAGCGCGATATTTACATATAATTTTTCTCATTTGAGTTCTTCCCTTCAGATCTACAGTGACTGCACTTCCAGTGCACTTTCAAGTGCACTTGTAGTGCAAAGTGGATTTGCCTTTAGTAAATCAACCCCATAATGTAGAAAAATAGCCCAATACATTACATTATTGATTTTGAGCTAGGCCTTACTGTGTATGGGGTACAGTACTGTGCAAAAGTCTTAGGCAGGTGTGAAAAAATGCTGTGAATGAAAGGATAAGTAAGGATAAGGAAAGGATTACATCCGCCCCTTTGAGAAAAGCATCTGCCCATTATAATAACCAGCCTCAAGCATCGTGTTGATTGTGTTCAATGTATAACCATACATACGCCCCTTTGAGAATAGCATCCCCCCCCTTGCTGTCTTTATAACCATACATTCGCACCTTTGAGAAAAGCATCCGCCCCTTGCTGTATTAAATGAATAACCAGCCCCGAGCATTGGCAGTGAGCGGTGTGTTGATTGCGCATGTGCCATCTACAGCTGATTTTTCTTTTTTAGATTAACCATTTTAAAGAATCGTGAGAGAATCATGATCTTTATTCTAAGCAAAAGAATCGCGATTCTCATTTTCCCCAGAATGGTGCAGATCTAGTATCAAGCCAGGGACCCAGCCAGCGGAGGTGACGCTTGGAGAACAGCCTTGTGTGTCAAGCCAGGGACCGAGCAGGCCAGCAGGGTGAAGCTTGAGAGGTATCTTGAGTGCCAAGCTAGGGACCCAGCAGAGAAGCAGGGGGGCGCTTGAGGAAGATACCACCGTGAAGATTAGAGGAGCTCAAGAAATTAAGTGGCAGTGAATAAGCGGGTCTAGTGAAAGAACGGGAGCTCAGTGGGCTGAAGAACTACAAGGAGAGATTGTAGTGAACGCGAAAGCAACTGTTGAGTATGTGTTAGGAACTGTTAAAGTCTGTTGCCATAGGAGACAGCATTCCTGCACATGCAGATGTGGCGTCTTGCTGGATGCCTTTCCCTGTATGGCTGTCCTCCTATTGAAGTCTCGGATCTGCCAATTGAACTTGCAACTACCTAAGGGTGTCCTGGCCCTAACCCTCTTTCCCCCAAAAGTTTGTGTCTGGCACCCAATGACTTTAATCATCTTGCACCCACCATGCCTCACAACCCCCCATACACAGAAGGATGTCAGCTAACTCTGGCCCTGGAGGTTCTCATTAGACCGAAGGAGGCCTGGGACCTTGTTTCACTAGTATGGGGAGTACTAGTATGGGGAACTTCTCCCCATACTGCTGCCACAGGGTGGGGGGAGTGGCAGCCACCGGCATCTGCAGCACTGGGAACATGTTACATGTTCCACCTAAAATTGGGTGGAACATGTTCCCAGAAGTGAACTTATCCTTTAAGAATGCTTTCAGAAATAGAACTGTTAATAGTTTGTTTGTCAATTAACAAAATGGAAAGTAAATGAACAGAAGAGGAATCCAAATCAAGTCAATATTGGTTGACCACCCTTTGCCTCAAAACAGCATCAATTCTTCAATTCTTCTAGGTACACTTGCACACAGTTTTTGTAGGAACTCAGCAGGTAGGTTATTCCAAACATCTTGGAGAACTGAGCACAAATCTTCTGTGGATGTAGGCTGCCTCAAATCCTTCTGTCTCTTCATGTAATCACACACAGACTCAATGATGTTGAGATCAGGGCTCTGTGGGAGCCAAACCATCACTCCCAGGACTCCTTGTTCTTCACACTGAAAACAGTTCTTAATGACATTGGCTGCATGTTTTTGGTTGCTTTCCTGCTTCAGAATGCATTTGGGACCAACCACAGGCCTCCCTGATGGGATGGAATGATGGATAAGTGTCTACCAGTATTTCTCAGCTTTGAGGACACCACTGATCCTGACCAAATCTCCAACTCCATTTGCAAAAATGCAGCCCCAAACTTGCAGGGAACCTCCACCATGCTTCACTGTCACTGTCCAGTGACACAGCTATTTACAGATCACACTACTGCGCGCTCTAGAGAGCGGGCATGATTGAGAGATGTGGAAAGACGTACAGATACATCCACCCGCTGCTCCCGTCTGGCTGTATATGTACTATGGCAGAACAGGAAGTGGTTAAGGTAAAAATGTCCAACCTGTAAAACCATTTTAGGGAGTTATAGTGTTTTTTAGCCATCCATTCTTCAGTTATCCGTGGAGATGATGGCTGTGGTGTACTGCAATGAATGCGGATGGATATGTGCCCACAATAAAGAATGGAATATATGCAAGGGTTTGTTCAAAAGTATGAAGGTTCTTCAATACGTTTCCGCACTTTTTTAAACTCTATTAAATATAAAAAAGTGCAGAAACTTAAAAAGTACAGAAAAGTACAAGGAAGTCACTTCATCATGGCACAGAGTGGACGTTGTAAATATGGTCTGAGCTGCGCATGCATGGCTCAGATTACATTATCACTGATAGGCAGGGAGAGGCATTTAAGACAGGAGAGACCACTAGGGTCTCTTTTGTGAATAAAACCTTGCCTGTCAGTGTTTTTTTTTTTCAAATTTTGACTTTAATATTGCTTTAACCTCCCTGGCGGTTTTCCTGAGTGTGGCTCGGGGTTAAAATTCAGGACCATTAGCGGTAACCATGAGCCACACTCGGGATTACATCGCAGGATCCTGGTGTGGCTTTACTTACCTTGTCCCCGGGATCCTGCGATGTCCCCCGCACTGTCTGCGGGCTCCGTTCCCTGCGAGCGACGCATGGGGGCGGAGCCTGGCGGCAAATTCAAAAGAGTGTAAAATCATAACACATACAGCACTGTAATCTTACAGATTACAGTACTGTATGAAATGATTTCACATCCCTTTTGTCCCCAGTGCTTTGGCCCATGCCCTGCATGCAGTTTTATGTTATATATACTGTTCTTTCTGCCTGGAAACTGGAGATTGTCCATAGCAACCAAAAAGTGTCCCTTTACATCAAAAGTGGCTTTAGACCAGCTAGAAAACAGCGATAGTAAATTAGAACACTTGCAGAATTGAGCGATAGTGAATCGTGGGGAAATTTATTTTATTATTAATTTTTTTTTTTTTAATTATTTATTTTTATTTATTATATTATAATTTATGTTTTTGTGTTTCAAATTTTATCATACCCGGGATATCTACTAGACTCTTGTTTGGACAGATTTAAGTGTGTTATTGTTAAGAATTACAGACCTACAATATAAAACGCCAAATTTCCATGCAAAATAATTGTACCGCTTTCAGCACCTAAAATCTGAAATAATCATACCGCCAGGGAGGTTAAGTGTTTGGTCATTATCTACATCAACTGTGCAGCTTGCATCATTCATGACCTAGGAGTGGACTTGCCTTTTGAATATAAGAAGCAAAGACCCGCTATGGTGCTTTCCTTAAAATATCTTTGTGAATGAACAGGATTGGTTTTTCCCCCATGCCATAATCCCTGAATTCATGCAAACATGCCCAGTGTTCCACTTAGCTTTTAATTATATGTTTTTACATGTTGTGTGCGTTGGTTATAAAGGCATTTATATAGAGTTACAGGTAATTGTCTTTATATGAAGCAAATCATCTATATTTGTTTAGGATATAAGCAATAAAAATGATTTTTGATATGCCTGATGTCCGCGATGTATATACTGTAATTACTGTCTCTTTATATGTAGTGCTACCCCTGAAGGAGATGCTTGGTAATTTGGGATATCTGTTTTTGCACCTTGACTCCAAGAACAACCTCAGCCCCTCTGACACACCTATAGAAAGAGGGCACTACGTTGACCAAGAAAGTCACATAAGTGGAACACTCTGGTTAAATTAAGAACGCAGTTTTATTATAGACAATAGCATAATACAAAAATAGCAATAGATTTTGCCTTCACCAACCATTTGTTAAAAAACAAAAAGACAACATTGTCTAGAGTCAGGATTCACAGCTGAGCACCCACCCATATACACAGCCAATAACTCTAATTAAACACTCAGATGATGGAGTCCAGGAATAGAAGTTGCACAAATCCTCAGCTGAGGTAGTTAGAAGCAAGGCGCAGGGTAGGGCATTAAAGGCAAACTTCAAGGGGTACTAATCCAGTATCCCGTCAGAAACTGAGTAAATTGTGTGACAAAGTGTCGGATGCAGGCAGGCAGGAGTTACCTAGGAGGTCTTACTTATGTGTAGGCTGGCAATATGGAGATTCATACAGACCAATGGCAGGTAATACCTCCGTCAAGGGGGACAAAGGGCTGGTACCCCTCTAGGTGAGGTTAATCAGAGTTGGTAACCAAGCAAATTAACCTCTGGGTGCCGTGAATAGGGCTGAGTCCCAGGCAGAAATACAGATATGGGATTAGTCAAGCTACATAGGAGAGATCTCACCACCTCAATGGTATGCCCAACTCCCGTTCCATTTGGATATACTGTATCGATCAGAACCACTGAAGTACGTACGACATCAGCATCTGCATCCCTCTGTTCTGGTTAAGTACAGGTATCACCTCACCCTCTGCACATACCCGCAAGCTGCTATTCCAGAGAGAGCTGTCATGTGCATAATGACGCCACACTGACACGTTTCGTTAGCCAATCAACGCTAGCTTCCTCAGAGCGAGGAGGGGTCTGCTGACAGCGGCTTAAATCACATTGAGCAAATGCAGAACTAACTTCTCGTGACTAGATATCATGCATTCTCGCATCTCCTCTTTTCATTCATCACAGTTGCAATAAATTTAAAATACCATTGAGTACACATCAAACACATTCCGTTGAGATACTAACTAGACTAACACCTATAAACTGAACAAGAGTAGCTTCAAAGGATGGGGGAATATCTGACACACCTGACTAAATGGAAGTCACTGCAAGCACTTATAAGAACACAAGTATAGATATCTTTACCTTTAACTTGACTGTGAGTTAGTATTAGGAAATACTAGGAAATAAACACACGGCCATTTAGTGGTAAATTAACTCAATGTACTGGTTTGGGTTAGAATGAATGGTGGTTGAGCATAAATAAGCATACAGAAGGTAGGTTCAGACATAGTATAATTGCTATGGTAAAGTAACTTAGAATAGAGTTCCATACCACTAGACTGAAATCAACTCATAAATCAGAAAAGTCAGCAATAAGCAGTACATATAAACATCAACTGCAGTGTTGATAAGAATACTGTAACTGGTTTGAAGTGCACTCTAGGAGAATGGCTAGGATATGGTGTAATTTCCCCTGAGAGGTACCCCTTAACCTAAGCAATAGGTGAGGTCTCTGTGCAAAACCTGTAAAGGGGCAGTATTTAGTCCGAAAGCTTCAGCTCGCTAGCGATAAGGCCCAGTCATAATGGTGCACATGAGAATAGTTCCAGTCAAGCCTGCAGGTAGCAAGAAGGCTAGCAGATGGCTGTATGGTCAGTTCCTAAAGGTCCCAGTCTCTCTAGCAGCAGATAATAAATTCCCCCAGTAGCAGCTCACCAGTCCCAGCAATATTGCAGCTCACCATCCAGTTAAACACAGCGATTAGTCCACTCTCTGCTCTGCACTTAAGTGACTCTGTTGGCACACCTGAACTCATCTGTCAGGAAAAATTAATTATATCTGTATTTCTGTATTTATGCATGAAGACATGCGCGATGTGCACATGCTCATAATAATTCATAATAAGTGGCAACTAGACGTTCCCTAATTCACATGCATGCTCATAATAATTCTTGAGTGATAACTAAATGTGGCCTAACTCGTGCGTGTGCCTGTGCACATTAGCGTGAGCATGCGTGAATACTTGGTGCTCACTTGCCTATTTAAAGTGGCTCCAGAGACCAGAGGATTTCTGAGTGGTTGTCAGCTTCTACCGTTTGTGACTTGACCCTGTTGCTGATTCTGGCTTGTGACCTGACCATGCCTTCTGCTTGCTGTTTTGGTACCTTTGGTACCTATATTGACCCCGGCCTGGCCCTGACTCTTGTTTGGTTCCTGATTCTGCACCTCTGCTGCCTGGCTGATACCTACTCTTGCCTGCCCGACCACCTGAGATTCTGCATCTGCCTGCTTCAATTGCTACATGGCCTCCACATCTGCCAGAATATCCTATGTTGGCCTGCTGGCCAGCCTGCTTGCTGCCTGCGGTTCCACACCTGCTGCTGTGCCTTTGCATCAGCTAGCTCATCAGTCTGCCTGATGCTCAGCACCTGCTGCAAGGTTCCTCCAGCCAGGATCTCCTACAAGGCACCCGTGCCACTCTCTGCCCTCTTACATCATGTAATCACCTCCAGGAGAAACAGGACAGGAGGTGTAAGGGGAAGCCTTACCCTCCTCCCGGCAATCTTTCTCTGGGGAAATTAGTTCAAAAGCTCTTGATTACACAGTAGAGTCTCAGGACTACAGCTCCAACAGTGTTTTGCTACCTGGCTCAGTCTATTAAACTCTTTCTGCTCAGCAGCTCCCTTCTCTTGCTGAAATAGCTGTTTACCAGTTCAGCACCACAGGGCAGGGCAGTAGCCATAGAGCTGTTTCTCCTGGCTACATATATGAATGGCTTTTTGGCAGATGGAGAACCCTCCCCGACTAAGGGGAATCAGCACCAGTAAATTATACATTTTAAGATAGCTTTTGTTTTTTCAAGATTGGGAGGTATGCAGTGAGGAAACCTAGCAAATTGATACCACTATTACACTTGAAAGATAATTTCTGTGCACGTTCACAAATGCCACCAGCTTCTGGTGGAAGGGCAGGGAATTTGCTTGAGCCCAGGTTCACACTGACAGCGGAAATTAAATTGAACTTGTGCAATTTCATTCCGAGACATCTGTGGGAGTTTCTGCACAAATGTCTATTGAAATCGCACCCCGAAGTCACCAAAAGTAGTACAGAAACTACTTTTGGGAATTGGTGCGGCACCGCAAATGCAGCGTCGCACGGATTCGGACGGTGCCATTGCCGGCAATAGACATGTCAAATCACATGCCAAATCGCTGCAATGTGAACCAAGGCTTAATGTGCGGAAATCCGCAGCACATGCACAGATGCTCCACTTAGTAACCCACTGCCTCCTGGGATAGCTGTGACTTAGCCATACCAGAAAGCAGGGGTCCCAACTTAGGCCAGAAATGCAGAAGTGCAGCACAAAAAGAACAAAAATTATAAAAATACAATAAAATTTTGTAACAGTTGTGTAAGAGGTGTGGGGGACAAAATAAGAAAATGTTGGTTTGAATTTACTTCCTCTTTGATTAACTTACCAAGCCACATTTTACTGAACTCTGTTTGATTACCATATTTCATTACTATAGTCTGTCTATAAGTTAAATGTAGGTAAGAACTAACTATTTTTCACTAAAAGACTTTGATAGCAGACAAAGAAAGGACTGACATATATGCTCTTTACTGCAAGTCAGGGTTGCAATTATAAGAAATCATGCAGACAAAAACTGGCAATCAGCGCCATCTGCTGCTGGATCCAAAGTAAAAAATATTACACATATTACAGTGCAGGTCATTTACTCTTACAATCTGTTACATTGTTCCTCTTGCTTTTCACCATATTTCAGATTACTGTATAATCTACTTCTCTTCATATGTATGTTTATTATTTATTTATTTATTTTTTAGAGGTTTTTATATCATATATCTTTTAATATTAATATTGGAAGTGACTATTGCATCTTATATCACGAAGTTCTAACACTCACACGCTACTAATATTCTCAGGCCGTTTTAAAGCAGATATTCTAATTCAGTGCCTTGAAAAAGTATTTATACCCCTTGAAATTTTCCACATTTTATCATGCTACAACCAAAAACGTAAATGGATTTTATGTGATAGACAACACGAAGCATACAATTGTGAAGTAAAAGGAAAATTATAAATGTTTTTTACATTTTTTTACGAATAATATGTGAAAAGTGTGGCGTGCATTTGTATTCAGCCCCCTTTACTCTGATACCCCTAACTAAAATCAACTTGAACCAATTGCCTTCATAAGTCACCTAATTAGTAAAGAGAGTCCACCTGTGTGTAATTTAAACTCAGTATAAATACAGCTGTTCTGTGAAGCCCTCAAAGGTTTGTTAGAGAACCTTAGTGAACAAACAGCATCATTAAGGCGAAGGAACACACCAGACTGGTCAGTGATAAAGTTGTGGAGAAGTTAAAAGCAGGGTTAGGTTATAAAAAAATTACCCCAAGCTTTGAACATCTCATAGAACACTGTTCAATCCATCATCCGAAAATGGAAAGGGTACACAACTACAAACCTACCAAGACATGGCCGTCCACCTAAACTGACAGGCTGGGCAAGGAGAGCATTAATCAGAGAAGCAGCCAAGAGGCCCATGGTAACTCTGGACGAGCTGCAGAGATCCACACCTCAGGTAGGAAAATCTGTCCACAGGACAACTATTAATCGTACACTCCACAAATCTGGTCTTTATGGAAGAGTGGAAAGAAGAAAGACATTGTTGAAAGAAAGCCATAAGAAGTCCCATTTGCAGTTTGCGAAAAGCCATGTGGGGGACACAGCAAACATGTGGAAGAAGGTCCTTTGGTCAGATGAGACCAAAATGTTTTTGGCCTAAAAGTAAATGCTATGTGTGGCAAAAAACTAACACCGCACATCACCGTGTACACACCATCCCCACCGTGAAACGTGGTGGTGGCAGCATCATGTTGTGGGGATGGTTTTCATCAGCAAGGACAGGGAATCTGGTCAGAGTTGATGGGAAGATGGATGGAGCCAAATACAGGGCATTCTTAGAAGAAAACCTGTTAGAGGCTGCGAAAGACTTGAGACTGGGGCAGAGGTTTGTCTTCCAGCAGGACAAAGACCCTAAACATACAGCTAGAGCTACAATATAAATGTTTAGATCAAAGCATATTCATGTGTTAGAGTGGCCCAGTCAAAGTCCAGACCTACAGTATCTCACAAAAGTGAGTACACCCCTAACATTTATGTAAATATTTTATATCTTTTCATGTGACAACACTGAAGAAATTACACTTTGCCACAATGTAAGTAGTGAGTGTACAGCTTGTATAACAGTGTAAATTTGCTGTCCCCTCAAAATAACTCAACACACAGCCATTTTTGTGTAAGCAAAAACAAAAGTGAACACACCCCTAAGTGAAAATGTCCAAATTGGGCCCAAAATGTAAATATTTTGTGTGGCCACCATTATTTTCCAGCACTGCCTTACCCTCTCGGGCATGGAGTTCATCAGAGCTTCATAGGTTGCCACTGGAGTCCTCTTCCACTCCTCCATGATGACATCACGGAGCTGGTGGATGTTAGAGACCTTGTGCTCCTCCACCTTCTGTTTGAGGATGCCCCACAGATGCTTAATAGGGTTTAGGTCTGGAGACATGCTTGGCCAGTCCATCACTTTTACCCTCAGCTTTTTTAGCAAGGTAGTGGTCGTCTTGGAGGTGTGTATGGGGTTGTTATCATGTTGCAATACTGCCCTGCGGCCCAGTCTTCGAAGAGAGGGGACCATGCTCTGCTTCAGTATGTAATAGTACATGTTGGCATTCATGGTTCCCTCAATGAACTGTAGCTCCCCAGTGCTGGCAGCACTCAAGCAGCCCCAGACCATGACACTCCCACCACCATGCTTGACTGTAGGCAAGACACACTTGTCCTTGTACTCTTTGCCTGGTTGCCGCCACACACGCTTGACACCATCTGAACCAAGTTTATCTTGTTCTCCTCAGACCACAGGACATGGTTCCAGTAATCTATGTCCTTAGTCTGCTTGTATCCAGCAAACTGTTTGCAGGCTTTCTTGTGCATAATCTTTAGAAGAGGCTTCCTTCTGGGACGACAGCCATGCAGACTAATTTGATGCAGTATGCAGCATATGGTCTGAGCGCTGACAGGCTGATCCCCCCACCCCTTAGGGGAGTACTCTTTTTTTTTTTTTTTTTGACAGCGGTTTAGACATTAATGGCTGTGTGTTGAGTTATTTTGAGGGGACAGCAAATTTACACTGTTATACAAGCCGTACACTCACTACTTTACATTGTAGAAAAGTGTCATTTCTTCAGTGTTGTCACATGAAAAGATATAATAAAATATTTACAAAAATGTGAGGGGTGTACTCAATTTTGTGAGATACTGTAAATCCAATTGAGAATCTGTAGCAAGACTTGAAAATTGCTGTTCACAGACGCTCTCCATCCAATCTGACAGAGCTTGAGCTATTTTAAAAAGAATAATGGGAAAAAATGTCACTCTCTAGATGTGCAAAGCTGGTAGAGACATCCCCAAAAAGACTTGCAGCTGTAATTGCAGCGAAAGGTGGTTCTACAAAGTATTGACTCAGAGGAACTGAATACAAATGCACGCCACACTTTTCAGATATTTATTTGTAAAAAATGTTGAAAACCATTTATCATTTTCCTTTCACTTCACAATTATGTGCCACTTTGTGTTGGTCTATCACATAAAATCCCAATAAAATACATTTACATTTTTCATTGTAACATGACAAAATGTGTAAAATTTTATGGGGTATGAATACTTTTTCAAGGCACTGTATATCAGCCTTTCTTATGTAATGGGTGGCGATCGAGTGTGCTCACAAAGCATTAGTTGGAGATTGCCCTTTATCGCTTCCGATGTGTTTCACTTTACTAATGTTATATGTCAATATTTTGTTGCCAAATTATAATGGTTGGCTTATACAATTTCCTCAGGTATGTATAACTATATGATATATGAGTATTTTGGTTACACCGACTATCTCCCTCAGGTTGTACCTGTTTTGGCCATGCTTATGTTTTGTAATGTGTGAATCTTTAATAAAATTTTACAATAATAAAAATATATATATATATCACACACATCAGAGATGCTTATAGTTATGAGAAACAAAATGAGGGTAAATCACTCTAAAGGAGATACAGATAGGAATAAAATGCAAAAGAAGCTCAACCCTTTACCACAAAGTAATTTTGTCTGAAAATACATTTTAAAAATCAAATAATTTACAGCCTGTGTAAATTAGAAATTTAAGGCTGAACGCCTAGAGCTTAAAAAAATAAAAATTAATGCAACTCTGTATTCACTAATGCATCCTTAAAGCGGTGGTAAACTCTGGAAAGAAAAAAAAAACTTTTCCCCTGCAAAGCAATGTAATAATGTGCAAGTATGCATTATGCATTGTGCATACATTTTTTTAGAATATGAAAAGATAAAACTTTTTTATATTATTGCATCATTATTTTTGCACCAGCTTAAGGCTGAACTCTGGGCAAATTTTTTTCCCCCACTGCAAGGTATACCTGCTTATTTTATTCTAGGGGAGAGGACAGCGGAGACATATATTTACCTGATTCGCCGATCCTTGGTCCGGCACCCCCAGTGTTCCAGCAGGCTTGAAAATGGGCTGTTCCTGATGCCAGCACGCCCAATAGAAAGGAACAGTCCACCGCTGGACCATGGGGGACCGCGGTTTTCCAGAGAATTGGCGGATCAGGTGAGTATAAACTTTGTGCTCACCCCTATAAAAAAGGAGCAGTTGAACCATGTAGCATGGCCATAGCCCTACTGCATAGGAAAAAAACATTTGCCCGGAGATGGGCTTTAAATCAAAGGCCAGCAATTTGTTTCTTTTATTTATAAATCTACACAAAATCTGCTGGCAGTTAGAGACACAAACCCTTCTGCTGCCACAAACAAAAGGATTATGGTGACAGCAGCACAATTATGTAAACAGACTCTTGGCTGCGATAGTCAGCCGAGAGTTTGTTTACTTCTGGCAGAAAGCTGTCAGTTTTCTAGTAGAAACGATTTGAGCGGCTGGTAAGCCATCTGTTCAACTACATGCTGCAGAAGGTGCCTCCCTCATGGGTACCAGGGTTGGCATTAGTGTCAGGGTGGAGAGCAGAAGATCAGTGAGCATACATGTGCTGATCTCCTCTGAAGAATGCACCCAGAAGCCATTAGCTCTGATTGCTTTATGCCCGGTACACATGATGAAATTATCGGACGAATGATCGTCGTTTTTTTTTTGCATGCTAATCTCAGACCGAACCTGAAGAGTTTACAAAAGTCACGGAAATTCTCGTACGAGAGAATAAAAATTCAGGAGTGATGTGTTGTAATGCATTTGTATTGCATTTTCGAACAACAGCTGTACCAATTAAACTAAAATCATACGATCTGGTATCGTACAGAAAAAAAATTTGTACATGTCCGATCAGATAATATCGGATGAAGTGTGATGATCAGCTCTTGGAAGCTCTGTACTAACGATCCGATTATCGTACGATCAATTCCAAAGCGATATTTTTCGTATTATCGTGTGCACCGGGCATAAGGGTTTAGAGCTGTCTGTCTCTGTCTGACTCCCTGAGTAAGAATCTAAAGCACAGTTCTGTGCTTGGGCAGCTTCATAGAAGTGTAGAGGAGACATTAGGGATCTAACAGAAAAACTCCAAAATACGAATTAATGATCAAACTAGAGATGATGGTCAAATAAAATGCAAAAAAATCTGCTTAAAGAGTAACTCCACTTTTGTTGAGAAAAAAACATTCCCCCCCTGGGTGATCATTGTACATTGGAAGGTTTTTTTGTTGCAGATTCCTACCTTTTGTTATTCTGAGGAAATCACTGTGTGTTTGTCTGTATCCATGTGGGAAAGTGAATCTAATTGTAGTGGTTTCATAATTATCAATCAGCTGTGCACCTGCAGGGCACTAATGAGGAAAGCTGCTGGGCCTGCATCCCTTTAGACATGGTTTCCTATTGGGAGTATCTCACCAAAAATTACATTCTTGTTGCAGGGGATTCCTGAAATTTGACTTATAACTTAGTGCAGACTTCTAGGGGAAAATAGGTGAGCCAATCACACAAGCAGGAAATGATGTTTCTGGGGTGTGTTCAGTACACATTCTGTATACAGAACACCTCCAGGTAGCCATATTGCATTGCATTTTCAGAAAATTACAGCGGCTGCAAATTAAAAAGGAAAGGTAAATTTTAATAACATTCAATTACAATATGACTTGTGTCGCAATTGTATATGCTATTTTTTTTCTATTTTTTTACCCCACGAAAGTGGAGTTAACAATTAAATATCAGTGAGTCACGGCAACTTTGTTGTGTATTATTGAAAAGATCCTACATACAAAACTGTGTTCAATATTGCCATCATACATGAAACAGTCAAGCTCTAACTCTCTCAGCCAATATGGCCCATGGATTGCCAGCTTTACAGCTTGGTTCATGCTCTCCCTTGTAAATCTTCCAAATACTACAAACACTGGAGCTCGGCAGTAAGTTTCAAAATCTTTTAAAGCGGTTGTAAACCGATGGACGTTTATTTTTTATTTTTTTGCCTGCAAGGTAAATGTCATAATGTGCTAGTATGTATTAAATGGCAGACGCTCCCATCTTCACCCGTTTTGCTTCCGGGTTCAAGTACTCCGGCTGTGTGACTAGCTGCAGCCTCGATGACCTCACTTCCACACATGCACGCCAGAGCCGCCATTTACGGCACAGGGCTCTAAACAAATGGCATGGGTGGCTGTTCCTTCAGAGCGCATGCACCAATGATGTGACTGGCTGCGTGTACAGTAAATATCTCCTAAACGGTGCACGTTTTACTAGATATTTACACTACCTATAGGTAAGCCTTATTATAGGCTTACCTATAGGTAAAAGTCAGCTGAAAAGCGTTTTTGTACCACCATCTTAACCATGGACTTTTAAAAATAAAGGATTTCGAAGTGCAGAGTTGAGTTCTGGGGTTTGTAGTATTTATTTTCAATAATACTGTGCTTGATCAAAAAGTAATGTGACGCTAAACTGTATCTTCCCATAACCAAGTAACATACAATGTCACAAATGCGCTTCTGGAGGAATGGTCAAACATTCCCATAGATACACTCCTAAACCTTGTGGACAGCCTTCCCAGAAGAGTTGAAGCTGTTATAGCTGCAAAGGGTGGGCCAACTCAATATTGAACCCTACAGATCAAGACTAGGATGCCATTAAAGTTCATGTGCATGTAAAGGCGGGCGCCCCAATACATTTGACAATATACTGTATGTCCAGTGTGAAAAAAGTCTCTTAAGACAATGTGCGCTATCTTCTTTGCTTTGAAATTATCACATGTGAAATTCAAACAAATCGTGTTCCCCACAACCCTGCTCTTCTAAATGGCCTTTCAGATAGCAAAGGTTTCAAGCACTTTTATATGCTGACAATATTCCTCCGATCCACCCTTTTACATTCACTTCACCTCTCCCGCAATGCAATGAGACAGAACAGACTCCAAAAAGTGTATTAAAGTTTTATAGCAAATCCAAAGAGTGTACAAGTACACAGTACATATGGCATCCTAAGAGAAGTGCAGAGTCTCTTGGTCCATTGAAACTTTCATTTGTATCTGTAGACCATCGACAGGGTAGAGGAATAGATGAGGCAACTGTATAATGGATAGATGGATGGGTGGCTGAAGAGGAGAAGGGACCAAGACTGGAACCTCTGCAGTTCCCACAGAAGATCTGGATAGGATCACCTCAATGTAGAAGAAAATGAACAGCAGGGCACTGAGGTCAGTATCAAATAAAAATCACTCTATTAAAATAAGCAGCACGCTAAAGCCTCGTATGCACAATTGGATTCTTGGCCAATAGAGCATCAGACTTTTGTCCAAAGGGCGTGTGCCAGGAACTTGTCTTGCATACTAACGGCACACAATTGTCGGCCAACAAACACGAATGTAGTGACGTACTACTTGGAATTTCAGCTCTTGAGCGCCATCCTTTGGGCACCTTCTGCTAATGTCGTGTTTGGTGAGCATTGATTCAGAGCATGTGTGTTTGTACTTTGGACTTTTGTGTGACAGACTTGTGTACTGACGATACAAAAAACTGACAACAGACTATTGTCCGGCAAAAATCTACTAGCCTGCCAGCCAACATTTGTTGGCCGAAAGTTGGACAACAATTGTCTGAAGGAGCATACTAACAGTTGGATTTTAAGCCAACAGTCTGTCATCACACATCCCCTGACAATCGGATCATGTGCACGAGGCTTTACATTGAAGTTAGCATGAAACAGCATGAATAGGGAACACCTGAGACCAAGCAGCTGTGATCAGTGTGAGGCTGTATGCATCATTGAGCAAACAGAGACTGGGATGACAGGGAGCCAGCCAGCTCAAAGTATTGATATTAGTGGTGGTGTTCTAAGCTGCATGCGAGGATGACGGCTGTCAAAATGCCTGGTGGATGTCAGGAAAGCGGGTGTGCATGACATGTTTCTAGGGACTTTGTCCTCTTTTTCAAATGCATGGGCAGTGAAGGGAAGTGATGGGCTTAAAAGCTAAAATGTCAGGAAGGGAAGGAACATGGGAAGGGAAGGAGGGAGAAAGCTAAGCTGCTGCATAGAGCTATAAGGGCAGGAGAGGGAGGAAAGTGGGAGGGGAGAGAAAAGCACAGAAGACATAGCTGAGCCATTAACCCTTGGCTTGCAGACTGCCAGTATTAGGAAATTTAATGTTACTACTGGAGACGGAGTAAAACAAGAAAATACAAAGCAGATAAAACAAAATAGCTGCACTGTAAATATAAGAATCAAGTATTACAATACAATATTACCATTAATATTACTAGAGATATATTCAAATATAATTAAAAATGGATATATAACAATGTATATAAGACATCATGCACACACGCTTTCCTGACAGCCACCAGGCATTTTGACAGCTGTCACCCTCGCATGCAGCTTAGAATGCCACTGCTAATATCCATACTTTGAGCTGGCTGGCTCCCTGTCATCTTCAGTCTCTGTTTGCTCAATGATGCATACAGCCTCACACTGATCACAGCTGCTTGGTCTCAGGTGTTCCATATCTATGCTGTTTCATGCTAACTTCAATGTAAGTGTGCTGCTTATTTTAATAAAGTGATTTTTATTTGATACTGACCTCAGCGCCCTGCTGTTTGTTTTCTTCTATATTAAAGTTTTATAACTTTCTCTATTAAAGCCACATTAAAAGTAAAACCATATGCACCCACATTGCTACTAAATGCATTAGTTAAAATCACTATTGTTGACAGCTTCTGTGTTGTTTGATGTCTCTCACGTGTCAGAAAACTGATTCTGCCTCTCCTGACAATTCACAGCAAGACAAATGATATAACAGGTTGATGTGTGCTAAGCCAGTGGCGGAAATACTAACAGGGTCACAAAGGTCACATTTGCGACCGTTCCCTGGTGTTCCGCCACTGTGGTGGGGCTCCAAGCAGTGTAGCCAGTAAAAAAAGGGCACTTTCCTGCAGTCCGCAAACAGCAGAAAATCGCCTGTTAAAGCTGCACTTGTCCCCAAGCTTCCTCTCCACGCCCCCTCCTTGTGTACCGTCTCCCACCCGAGCCAAGCTTATCTAATTAGTAAAACCGCTTTCCGCTGCCAGCTGATTAGTAATCGGCTGAGCTTGGCTCAGTCTCGGCTTAGCTGAGCAGGGCTCAAGCGGGAGGCAGCCACTGATCAGGTGTGCGGTGACCACGGTTGCTGTCTTTCCAGCAAATTTGTTTGTTTGCATACTCCAGCAAGAAAATTATTTTTGCTTTGTGGCTGCAGGGGCAATTTAAAAGGAAAGACAAAGGTGGGACTTAGCTGTTTACTAATCTGTTGCACACTAATGTCAGTTTTACATCTTGCCAAGGTTCATTTGGGCTATAAACCCTGGGCTAAATTGGAGAAAGTTGTCAGACCACTTGACACTGCATTGCACCTGGACACTGCAAATTATTATTTTAAATTGATCCATAATTTAGTTTTATATTGTAATATTACTCTGAACATGTGAAATCTAATGTAGCAATCATTTCCTTTTCTTGGTGATATGCGCAGTTCCAGAGCCGGCCGATTAGTAATATCGGCTGAGCTCGGATTGGTCTCGGCTGGGCTGTGGGCCAGGTATGGCAGTCTGCTGCTCAGGTGCACTGTAACATAGCGCTTGGCACCTTTCCAGCTAATTTGAAAGCAACTGCAAGGAGGGGGGCACAGGGAAGAGGAGGACCAAAGGCTAAAGGCAATTACAGGAAGTTTATGACAGCTCCAGGCCACACAGAGTCTGTGTGGCAGTCAGTCATTCGATGTAGGGTCACTGATGTAAGGGGCGAGTGGAGACCCTATGGTAAGGGAGACACTAATATAAAGATCCCCCCTTATATCAGTGTCCTCACTCCCCTCTTACATCAGTGAACCCCATTACCTTAGTGTATTCACTTTATAGACTCTGATGTAAAGGGGAATTTGGGTTTAAGAGGTTCTCTGGTCACCAGAGCCCCCCCTCATCATCAGCGTTCCCAGCATTCCCTGTTACACCAGAGTCAGCAGAGATCACCCTTACAGTGCAAGGGGAAACTTTGTGGACTCTGAGGTAAGGAGGAACTCTGATGTAAGGGGGGACTCTGGTGACCATCAGTGTTCCCATTTACACCAGCATCCTCAACATTCCCCTTTACATCGTGGTCCACAGAGTTCCCCTTTACATCAGGGTCCGCAGAGTTTCCCTGTACATCAGGGTCCACAGAGTTCTCCCATGCACTGTAAGGCAACCCTGTGGACTCTGATGTGCTGTAAAGGGGAACTCTGATGTAAAGGGGATTCTAACCGAAGGGCAGGATGGGGGTCCGGTGCAGAACATGTGAAAGTGTCCCGTGGCAGGACCATAATGAAGAGCCCAGCAATAGGAGTAAAGCGCCTTGTTCTTAGAGGGAAGTGCCCCGGACTCGGGTCAGAGGGGGCCTTCATTGTTTTTTGCACCGGGCCCTAAAAGTTCTAGTTACACCTCTGGCTAAAGCTCCTCCTCCAAGGCATTTCATCCTAAGGACTTTATCAAAGGATGGACCAGGATGTTATACACAAAGTAACACTGTTTGCTGCTTCATGAAAATCTTCTCACATGTATCTAGGAACAGGACTGCCTTCTTATGAAATCCTCATGGGAAGACAAATGAAACTCCTGTTATACTTCCTAATTAGCCACGTGTGTTTACAGACAAACTGCTTTAGGATTACTGTCTGCCAGTCACATTATTACTACTCCCTTAAGGGCCATACACACGGGCTGAATATTGAACTGGCTGACATTCTGCCCATGTGTATGGCAGCCAGTCCAACAGAAGCTGGCCTTTTGGGGGCATGACTGAAAAAGCCTTAGAGTGCTGACTGGTGGGTTCTGTCAGAGGGGCAGTCCCCCTGTCAGAACACAAGAGCTCAGGGGGGGAGATTGCTGTACTAATGTTGCATAGTTGGTAAAGCGGCTCCTCCCAAGCTCTTCAGTTTTTTTTTTTTTGTTCAGCCCACTGGGTTGAATGAAAAAAAACTAATAGCGTGTACCAGGCTTTACACTCTACAGCCAGGTAACTGGGTTATAGGCTAGACCAGCCTTTTTCAACCAGGGTGGCTTCTGGGTTTTTCAGGGGTGCCCTGACAAAATGCCTAAAAATTGTCCAAGGACATAAATAAAGAAACTCTAGTCTCCAGGAGAATCACCACAGTCCAGGCAAGGCAATGCCTATTCAGAGGTAAAATGAATTTCTTGTGTTGCACTTTTCAACCAGGATGCCGAATGTCTCCGGGTGCCTTGGAAAAATGTCAAGAAATCGCGGAAAAAAAGGCAACAAGTCAGTGGGTAGATCAAGCCTGCTTTTTTGCTACACAAGGCTACAGGTTTTTATTGTGCAGCATTACAAGCTTGGGCACCATGCAGGTCAGCTGCCAGTGTCCTAACAACCAATGATGTCATTGGTTGATAAGGTGAATGTCGAATGCCTGAGGACTTCTTTGTTTGCCCCTCTCCTTTAACACCGAGGTCACGTTAGCCAAGTGAGGAAAAGAAAACGAGGGAATAGAGAAACGCTGGAATACTAGTCAGTACCAGTGTGCATTGTAAGAATAAATCACCTCTAATGTTGGGTGTTCTATGTGTGTGGATGATGCCGTAATAAGTAAAACGATTTGTTTAGCTTTTTACAATTTAGAATGGGGTGCCTCAAGATTTTGCAGAATTTTACAGGGTGCTGCAACTGAAAAAAGAGTTGAAGTTTAGAAACACTGAGCTAGACACATTGATGAGAACCTTAAACTCCACTGAGTTAAATCCTCAAATTTGAGGCAGACAAATCTGCGTTTTCCATGATGGCGCTGCATTGCCTTTCTATTTTAAGAACTTTTTACTATTGTAGCTATATCACACAAAATGTTTTCGCAGATTAACAATGAAGCATGTAGAAGCTGCTGAACTGATAAGCTTTGATCATTGGGCTTGTACTCATATACCCATGTTATCAGAGCAAATCAAATCTTTTATTGTATTTATTGCATTCCCTCTAACCTTAATTGACCCTATCAATAATTAATGTTAAATTATCTAGAGTAGAAAAAGGTATATCCCAATCAGTTGTTGCAATTTATGATAGACCCACAATCTGTTCTAATGTTACCAAACAAAGGTTAAAAAACACTGTTTATAGTGCAGTAAAGGTGACATGATCTATAAAACACTTCATTATAGGTAAAGCTATCTGTGATGAGACTTACAGCTAGAAACAGCAGGAGATAGAAAATCTGACAGCCTGAAGAGATGTTAGTCAGGACATCTAAACATGTGTGAGCAGTAAAGACCCATGAATTATAAAAAATAAACGTGTGCTGTGGAAAAAATACAAAAAACACTGTAGCTGCTGTGTTTAATCATGTGATAGTTCTGATAACATGATGGTCAAGAAGGCTGATATTTTGTATGCTGACAAGAAGCCTATAATTGGATGCCCCAAAGGGCTATGGAAACATGCCTCTATTGCAGCTGCCACCAGGGTTATTAAATAGTCCAAAGGAGTCAAAAACCTTCATGCAGGCAGAAGTAGTGTTCCCATCAATGCCCTGCCTTTTTGTGTAAACCAGGGGTGTCCAACCTGTGGCCCAAAATGGCTATGAATGTGACCCAACACAAAATCTTTTTTTCTGAATTTTTGTAAAAATGCGTTGACACTTCCGGCCGAAGAGAAAATTCACTGTGTCTCTTTACTGGACTTTTATAAGTTTTATCTTCCTAAAGAAAAATATCCCACTCTTCACAATCATGCCTTATTCATGTCATTAAGGACGAAGCACATGAGGGGCAAAATTAGAACCAAAATATCTGATGAGCACCTTGAGAATTTATTGAGAATTGTTACTACATCCAGTAGTTTGTTTATCAAAAACAGTGTCAAGTATCACACTAGTTTTATGTTGCCCTCTTTTACAATAAAAAAATATTCCCCAAAAAAGTTTTATTACACTGGCTATCTTTACTGTTAGTGTATTTTATGTGTGGCCCAAGACAATTCCTTTTCATCTAATGTGGCCCAGGAATATCAAAAGGTTGGACACCCCTGATGTAAACCATGCCATCACTGACATTAAACTGTCAAACTTGTTTTGAGAAACTTGATAATTAAATAAAGTATACATCTATTGAATTTAATTCTGATATAACCCACATTTTAAGGTTGATTTACAAAACAGATTAGCTATTGACAACATTTTAGCCAATATAAATGAGGTACTCTATGTGTATTGATTGGCCCAAGACTTTTGTACATTATTCCTGATTAATATGACTCAGTAGAAGGCCATTCGCTCAAAATTGGCCGTAATGCAGTGGACTAGAAAATTTTGCAAGGTGTTGTCTTTGTGGGGATTGTTATGAGAATGATTGTTTTCTATAATATTTCTATTATTTCTATTATTATTATTTCTATTATTTCTAAATATTTCTATTATTATTGCTATTAGGGGCGTGTCCTAACCTTGGGCTAAGATGGACGTTTAGTTCTGGTGCCCCGACCATCAGAGGTAAAATAATCTACCCAGCAGAGACCTGAGAGAGACCAGCACAATATTACTATGGGGAAACCAAACGGGAGCCGATCCTCATCCCGCTCCAGATCTCAATGGAACTCAGACACACATCAGAGCTGACAAGGCATGGAGAGACAGCAGCAGGCTCCCTTCGTGACTGTGGCATACCCGCCCGCCACACAAACTGCAGCTACAGAGCCTAAAACACATAGCCAGCCACTACAGCAGACTCCAGCCGCGGTAAGAGAATCTACCCCCACCAGTGCAAATACAGAAATTACAACCCACTCTAAGCCTAAACGATCTGCATGCTGTGGCCACAGATATACAAGAAACGCTCACAGCAGCCTTCTCTGTAGCCATAGTAGATCTATGCCATGACATACAGGACATTGCAGACAGAGTGCAGGAGTTGGAAGTCTCTGCAGCCCAGCATGATGCACACATAGATCAGCTTCAAAACACTCAAAATGCATACACCCTACAACTAAGGGATATGCAAAGGCATATGGAAGACCTCGACAATGGTGGACACAGGAATAATCCCAGAATCGATTGAATCTGACAAAATACAATGAATGGTAATGGCCATCTATAACAATCTCTTAGACCAGTCACAGAATGTATCGAGATGGAAAGAATACACCGATTCATGAATACACTACGCCCAAAAGGGAGAGACACCGATTCACCATGAGACATAATTTGATGCCTAACTAGTTTCCGCACTAAGGAAGAGATTCTTAGAAAAGCTCGGAATTGTATAAACATAACCCACGAATCAGCCGACATCAAAATATATCAGGACTTCTCAAACATAACCCTGCAACATCGCCAAGACCTCAAACCGCTTCTAGATGTTCTGCGGACAAGAGGTATTCATTACCAGTGGAAATTTCCGTTCTGCCTCTCGGCATCCACAGCTGGCAGGACAGCTCTACTAAAAGTACCAGAAGATCTTCTGCAATTCTACGACCGTCTAAGCATCCCCCTGGTCCAAATTCCTGATTGGTACGCAGATTTCTGGACCCCATCTTCCATTGGAGAACATCACAGAGATGACAGAATGGAAACGCAGACCTTCCGATACAGAAGACACAGTTCACCAAGACCTGATACATTTCATCAGAATGTCCACAGATCTCTTCAGGGCTCAAGCCCCACTGCCTCATCTGCACACTGGAGGCCCAGGCAAGAAGCATAAATTACCCTACAATTATAACATCATGGTTTTCATCTAAGTATTATACAGAAACGCGATACACATGTTTAACCTGTTTGCAAAATAGTTCAATTGGTCACAGTAAAGTTAAACTGACAACCTCAATTACCTAGAGCAGTGGTCATCAACCCTGTCCTCAGGGCCCACTAACAGGCCAGGTTTAATGTATTACCTTGGGGAGATGCAGACTAGGATACTGCAATCACTAAGCAGCAAATGATATCACCTGTGATGTATTTCAGGTATCTTGCAAACCTGGCCTGTTAGTGGGCCCTGAGGACAGGGTTGATGAGCACTGACCTAGAGGGGTTAATTACTGTTACCTGTAATAGAGTTGAAAAACACTTATGCTATATGGATCATAAAACAACTTCCATACTGACGCAGTCTAGACAAGATTGAAGAACTAGAATGTGGACTGAACAATTATCTCCTATACAGAATAGACAGCTGCCAGTAGTGTTTCTGTAATGAAACATATCTAGTTGGACCTTCAACAAGCATCACAAGCAGAGTTTGAATACAAACTGCTCTGGCTCATAGAGCCACACTGTCCACTCTCAGACATAGATCATTCAAGACTACCAACGGTCCAAACAAATAATGAACAAAAGTCTAGAATACCTTCTAAGGCCGCGTACACATGAGCAGACTTTTCGGCAACAAAAGTCCAACGCCCATTCCGGCGGACTTTCGTCAGACTTTTGACGGACTTCCGACAGTCTTTTGAACGAATGGACTTGCCTACACACGATCACACCGAAGTCCGACAAATTCGTACGTGATGATGTACGACCGGACTAAAATAAGGAAGTTGATAGCCAGTAGCCAATAGCTGCCCTAGTGTGGGTTTTCGTCCATCGGACTAGCATACAGAGGAGCGGATTTTTCGACCGGACTCGAGTCCGTCAGAAAGATTTGAAGCATGTTTCAAATCTAAAGTCCGTCAGATTTTCAACTGGAAAAGTCAGCTGAAGGTCCGATGAAGCCCACACACGATCGCATTGTCCGCTGGACTTGGTCTGTCGGACCAGTCCGGTCGAAAAGTCCGCTCGTGTGTACGCTGCATAACTGTCTCCCAGATCCACTTAGAAACTTAATTGTTGGTTAAAGTTTTACGTTACTATGTTCTATATGTTATATACTTACATGTTATATACAAAGAAAGGGCTGAGATGAGAACAAGAGTACCATTCTGTTATATTGAAACCCCTCTACCAACTTTCAGACCAATTACTTATACATCTAATGACTAATTGGAAAATTCCTGCTTCAATTGTTCTCATGCCGCCATATGTCTTTTCATATGGAAAGGTTAATACAACTAACTGCTGATAAACAAATATTATGGTTTAATATGTTATAATATGAGGCTTAATACTATAAGTTTTAGGCCTCATGCACACAGACGTTTTTACAGCCACTTTTTTGAGCGTTTTTTGCAGCTTAAAAACGCCTGTCTATGTTAGTCTATGGCTTCACGCCCACCTAGGCGTTTTTGAGCTGCAAATGGCATAGGCGTTTTTAAGCTGTAAAAAAAACCCAGGACCAGTGGGTTCTGAGAGAAGTTTTTCAGCTGTAAAAACGCTCTAACGCTGATAAACGCTCAAAAACGTCGCTCACCAACGTGTTTTAACGTTTTTGATCCATTGAAAAAAAAAAAAAAAAACGCTAAAAAATGCTAAAGCGGAAAAAAATGCTAAAGAACGCTAAAAAACGCTATTGCAAAAACGTTGAAAAAAGTTTTAAAAAATCACTGCAAAGCTACTGGCGTTTTCATAACGTTATTTTAACATCCCGTGTGCATGAGGCCTTAAAGTAGAAACAAAGTTAAAAATTTTACTTTCCAAAATAAAATGGGTTTTATAATCCACAACCCATAATCCAGAAACTCTCCAGAGACTTACTCAAATACACAAATCACAGATAATATTATTGCATGGATATGTACCCTCTTTATTTTCTTGGGTACTTCAACAACTAAAAGATAAAACATTTCTCTTCATAAATACCAGCCCTCTTACATCCTCTACCAGGCCTAGGCTTTCATCGCAAGTCAAAACTAGGTTAGACCAACCCCACAGCAAATAGCTTCCTAAAAGACACAAACGATACATTGTGAATTTTTTCCTTTCTGCTGACTCCCCCCCCCCCCCCCCCCCCCGGTAAAAATCTTTTCCCACTCCCCATACTAGGCAAGTTAGCAGGATCTTCCTTGCCTCCCGGGTATATCCTACCTTCTCCCCATTTTTTACCTATATTTAACAGACCAACCAATCTACACAGAACTTAAATAAAAAATCCCCCTTCTTCTAGGGTGAAGCTCACCCCTATACATCACCTAACTACTGCAACTAAAACTTCTAAATACGTTTACTTCTTCCTACTATTCCCTACCCCCCTCCCCCCCCAACACCTTACAAAACATATGTTTTATACCATAGTCGGTAACAACTCATACTAACTACCCAAACAAACAACATAAATGTCCAACATGTCACAAAGAATGCAAGACTACAAAACTCTAAAACTCATCTCGATTAATGCCCAAGGTCTGAATAGACCGGAAAAAAGATCACAACTATTGACTCTAATGATTAAACAAAAAGCAGATATTGTACTAGCCCAAGAGACGCACTTTAGAACTAATTTAATAGATAAATTGACTAATCAATCCTTTCCTACAGTTTACCACGCCACTAACTATCAAACAAAAACTAAAGGAGGATCAATCTCTCCATACAAGAGCTCCAAGTCCATGATACATGGTGCACCCTAAACCCAAGCACCTGTGACTACACCTACTTTTCTGCCCCACATAACAAATATTCCAGACTGGACTGTTTTTTCTTATCACAGACTTACATCTACTGAACAATTCTACCATAGAGCCAGCAATTCTTTTGGATCTCAATCCAATCACTATAACCCTGACTATACCCACTCATGAAACATATAATAAAATCTGGCATCTAGACGCTTCACTGCTCACTGGTAAGGAACTGACCAAGAAACTTACATCATGCATACAAACATACTTCAAAGAAAATATTGACCCATCCCTATCCCCAAATTCGATTTGGGAGGCACACAAATGTGTAATAAGAGGAGAACTCATAGCAGCAGCATCACGCAGGTAAAAAGAATATCAAGCCCAGATGGATAGAATTATAACACAAATCAAATCATTAGAAACAGCACATACTTGACATAACTTGACAGAAATATTAAATGCAAATACGCACTTACAAAATAATTGTTCTATGAACAAGAAAACAAAAGTGGAAAGTTACTAGCAAGAGCTCTACAAGCCAAAATATGCCAAATCCACCATTCACCACATAAAAACCACAAATGGTAACCTCTCATATTCTAAAAAAGACATTGCCTCTCAATTTGTACAATATTATACAAAACTTTATAACCTTCACCCTGAAGCCACCTCTTTAACCACTTCACCCCCTGGAAGGATTTATCCCCTTCCTGACCAAGCCCTTTTTCACGATACGGCACTGCGTCACTTTAACTGACAATTGTGTGGTTGTGCGACGTTGTACCCAAACAAAATTGACGTCCTTTTTTTCCCACAAGTAGAGCTTTCTTTTGGTGGTATTTTATCACCTCTGCGGTTTTTATTTTTTGCACTATAAACAAAAAAAGAGTGACAATTTTGAAAAAAAAAGCAATATTTTTTACTTTTGCTATAATATCTATCCCCAAAAAATATATAGAAAAACTAATTTCTTCCACAGTTTAGGCCAATATGTATTCTTCTACATATTTTTGGTGAAAAAAATCAAAATAAGCGTATATTGATTGGTTTGCGCAAAAGTATCGCGTCTACAAAATAGGGGATAGATTTATGGCATTTTTATTAATAATTGTTTTTTTTTTAGTAATGGTGGCGATCTGTGATTTTTATAATGACTGTGACATTGCGGCGGACAGATCGGACACTTTTGACACTATTTTGGGACCATTGGCATTTATACAGCGATCAGTGCTATAAAAATGCACGGATTACTGTGTAAATGTCACTGGCAGGGTAGAGGTTAAACACTAGGGTTAAACACTGTGTTCCCTCAGCATGTTCTAACTGTAGGGGGGATGGGTTCACTAGAACATGACAGAGATCACTGCTCCTGATCACTGGGAGCAGTAGATCCCTGTCATGTTGCTAGGCAGAACAGGAAAATGCCTTGTTTACATCTCCCCGTTCCGCCTCTCCGAGTCGCGGATGACGCAGCGACGTACGGGTACATTGTTTTGCGCACCCGTGCCACTTTGCCGACGTATATCGGCGTGAGCTGGTCGGCAAGTGGTTAAAAGATCAAGTAGACCGTCAAATGGCTATTATGGACTTCCTATCAAAATATAGCCCAAAAGCAATGTCCTCACTAGAGTCAAACATACTAGAGCGTCCAATTTCCATAGAAGAACTTAACATTACCTTGAAACAATTAAAAATGGGGAAAATCCCAGGACCAGATGGCTTATCCGCAGTCTACTATAAAACTTTTATGGACAACCTCTCTATCCCATCCTTAAAAGCTTTCAACTCTCTGGCTTCCTAACCAAATGGCCTGCAAGGTACATTGGAGGCACATATATGCATCAGCCCTAAAGAAGATAAAGACCATACGCTAGTAAACAATTACAGACCAATATCGCTACTAGATGTAGATCTTAAAATATTTTCTAAAATCCTAGCTATCCGTCTATCATCACACATGACCTACTGGATCAATAAAGACAAAGTAGGCTTCATACAAGGAAGGGAAGCCAGAGATAATACCCTAAAAGCCCTAAATCTACACTATTGGATGACCAAAACCAAGGGTTCCTTCTGTCTTTGGAAGCAGAGAAGGCATTTGATAGAGTGGCCTGGGATTATATGAAAGCAGTTTTGGAAAAAATAGGCTTAGGACAGAAAATGCTCAATTGTGTCTTTGCACTATATGCTTCACCATCTGCTAGAGTCCGAGTCAATGGCCACCTATCAAATGCCTTCATCATTTCAAACGGAACCCGTCAGTGATGTCTTCTCTCACCCCTACTTTATGTACTCTCCCTCGAACCTTTATTAAATTGCATCAGACTAAATGAAGATATCTCAAACCATGCACATAAGATAGCAGCATTTGCGGACAACATATTACTCTTCTTAACCAATCCCCAAACTAACATCCCCACTTTGCTGAAAGAATTCGAACAATACAAATTTCTATCCAATCTGCAAATACATTTTTCCAAGTCACATGCCCTTAACATAACTATCACCGACTGAAGTGACAGAATGTAAAGATAAATTCCCCTTGTCATGGAAGAAACAATCTATCACATATTTAGGTAGACAACTACCAAACTGTCTTGACCTATATCGTCTTAACTACATACCCATACTAAAAAAGATATGAGATCTTGAGAAATGGCACAAAGGCACATTTTCCTGGTTTGGTCGGACAGCCATAATAAAAATGAATGTCCTGCCCCTTATCCTATACGTATTGCAGACAGTTCCTATTAGACAGCCCAAAACCTTTTTCACATCATACAGAAGGGCTTGCACACTTTTTTGTCTGGGGCCACAAGCGTCCCAGACTCAGATATGAGATTCTTGCGGCGGCATTGGTTTACCAGATATATACAAGTACAATATAGCCTGCCACCTTACAAGAATTGCTGACTGGAATTTACATGCAAAAACGAAAGACTGGATCCAGATAGAAAATGCAGGAGCTCAAACCCCCTTACATCTGTCAACTTGGCTACCAACAACGCATACAGCAAAACTCCACAAAGACCATCCAACTATAGGCCCATCCCTTCAATGCTTATATCCAATTAACAAAAACCTTAAACTGACATCCTACCCAGGACCACTCTCTCCTATCAAACACAATCCTGACTTCACATCTGACCTCCCTTCCCAATTTCAATGGAAAGGATGGCCATACGAACATATCAGAGCTGAACATTTTTTTCAAAGAGGCTCCTTGATGCAATATGAAACACTCCAAGCTAAAAAGCTTGATGTTACCTTCCCTTTCCGGACATATGTTAAGTTAAGACACTTCTTCAAATACCCACACATTTCCCCAGACTGGCATAGAATGCACACGCCATTTGAAGCATTCTGTAGTAGATCCTCCCCACAATCACATGTAGTGTCCTTCATGTATGCCCTACTATATTCTAAACAAGAAGTGAAAACTAACGGACCATGTCTAAAATGGGAACAAAATTATAATCTCTCTTTTACGGAAGAGGAATGGGACCATATGCTACACAACACCCATAAAGGCTCAGTGAACGTCACAATTCAAGAATCAGGATACAAACTATTAGCAAGCTGGCACATTACACCCATCCAATTAAGCAAATTCTCCCCCACATCGCCCTCACTTCAGTGCTGGAGGTTCGGAAATGAACGGGATACCCTACTACATATTTGGTGGACATGCTCGAAAATACAACCCTTTTGGAAAGAGATACACAACAGTATAACAAAGATCACCACATACACATTAGACTTTACACCTGCACAATATCTTTTACATCATTCCTCCCTCTCACACTCTCTATACTACAAATCCCTGGCCTTACATCTAGTAAACGCAGCTAAAAGATGCATCCTGTTGAAATGGAACTCCTCTACCTCACCAACAATATCAGATTGGATACGCTATGTAAATCAAACAGCTGAAATGGAAGAGCTTATACATATAATGAGAGAACTCTTCCAAATCCAGTAAAACTTGGGCATGTTGGACCCACTATTCAAACTCATTACAAAGAGACCACCCTCCTTAGATGATCAAACAATCTTTATCAGACCAAATGACAAACCCCTACACATGAAAGATCTACAAACCTCACTTCCAGCACTCTTAACCTTACTCATAATTCTCTCTCCCATAACTCCTTTTCATCCCACTAATATAAACCTTATACCTTATTTGACACAAAAACCTCAATACAAGTAGATCACCTGACCTTGAAACCTCTCTTGCAGATGAAAGGATTAAAGAGTTAACATTCTAACTACACTACGATGAAATATTAAGATGGCACATTTTTTTCAAACAATCGGAATCATACATAAGTAAGATGACTGGTCATCCCCACATCTGGACACAGTCTGTTCCCATTGGGGTGTCCGGATGTGATGGCAGCATAACTGAAATCACTGACGTGTTTTGGATCTAATAGTACATAATATTTGTTGGATATTGAAATGCCCATCTTGTTACTATACACTAAATAAATGTCAAGTTCAGCATTTATATACATATATCACTATTGATAAAAACTTGAAAATGTTGTAACTGAATGTTTGTAACTTCTATTTCATATCTTGATTTTAAAAATATTCAATAAAAATATGGAAAAAATTATTTCTATTAAAACTGGATGTACCTTTTTAATCAACTGTTAAAATAATGTAACAAAAAGGTCTATATTGCTAAAGCAAAGGGAGAAAAGGAGCAAACCTAGATTGCTGAAGAGATCAAAGAAATTATATTTATATTTATAGGCATTCCATGTGTGCAAATTATGGTACAACATGAGAGAAATGCAGAAAAATGTTGTCTTAAATTTTACATGACATCTTGTCTCTTTAATTACTTTCTTTTCACTTTGTCTATAATAAATCAATATGCGGCAATGTAGGAAGTGTTTTTGTATCCTCTCTCTATCATCTGCGCGTAGGCAGTGCTTTCTGTCAAGGACAACTAAAGTATTAAAAGTTATTGTTGATTGAGATAAGGGACACGTGGAGCATGGCATGTGCAAATGATAGGCGTATTGTCATGTTCTCAATGTTTAGAGATCCTGAAACTTGGCACAGAAGTAAAAAACATTTGAGATAACTTTATGATAAGCAATATAACTCCTCTTGTTCATATCCAACATCTTGCATATGATAAGTTAACTTTGATTATAAAGAATGCTGATGATTGGATGATGCTTGTTCCCAAAATGTACAAAAGGGCCTGCAATTTTTAGAGATGCAGACATGCTTTCTCACTTCTTTCTAAACGTGTCTCTCTGTACCACTAGCCTACAGAGAATTAAAATAGGAGAAGGCACTAATCACAAGGCCCTTATGACTACACACTATGACACCAAGGCTTTTTGGCTGCTGCTGTAAAGCACCTATCTGAATAAAGTCTTCAGGACCTCTGCTCCAGTTTGTGGGTTCATTTTGTGCATTTGAGTGAAGAGTGCGTGAGCCCAGGTAATGAATCTATATGCTTGCCAGGTCATAAACATATGACCTGTTATGTAGCATACTGGAAGATGCTTAAGAAAAGGAAGCCGGAGTCACAGTGGACTGCATTATGAGTGTCATTATCTCAGTAATATATACAGTATCTCACAAAAGTGAGTACACCCCTCACATTTTTGTAAATATTTTATTATATCTTTTCATGTGACAACACTGAAGAAATTACACTTTGCTACCATGCAAAGTAGTGAGTGTACAGCATGTATAACAGTGTAAATTTGCTGTTCCCCCAAAAAAACTCAACACACCGCCATTAATGTCTAAACCACTGGCAACAAAAGTGAGTACACCCCTAGGTGAAAATGTCCAAATTGGGCACAATTAGCCATTTTCCCTCCCCGGTGTCATGTGATTCGTTAGTGTTACAAGGTCTCAGGTGTGAATGGGGATCAGGTGTGTTAAATTTGGTGTTATCTCTCTCAGTCTCTCATACTGGTCACTGGAAGTTCAACATGGCACCTCATAGCAAAGACCTCTCTGAGGATCTGTAAAAAAGAACTGTTGCTCTACATAAAGATGGCCTAGGCTATAAGAAGATTGCCCAGACCCTGAAACTGAGTTGCAGCACGGTGGCCAAGACCATACAATGGTTTAACAGGACGGGTCTGGCCATGGTCGGCCAAAGAAGTTGAGTGCACGTGCTTAGCGTCATATCCAGAGGTTGTCTGTGGGAAATAGACGTATGAGTGCTGCCAGCATTACTGCAGAGGTTGAAGGAGTGGGGGGTCAGCCTGTCAGTGCTCAGACCATATGCTGCACACTGCATCAAATTGATCTGCATAGATGTCGTCCCTGAAGAAAGCTTCTTCTAAAGATGACAAGAAAGCCTGCTAACAGTTTGCTGAAGACATGCAGACTAAGGACATGGATTACTGGAACCATGTCTTGTGGTCTGATGAGACCAAGATGAACTTATTTGGTTCAGATAATGTCAAGCATGTGTGGCGGCAACCAGGTGAGGAGTACAAAGACAAGTGTGTCTTGCCTACAGTCAAGCATGGTGGTGGGCGTGTCATGGTCTGGGGCCACATGAGTGCTGCTGGAACTGGGGAGCTACAGTTCATTGAGGTAACCATGAATGCCAACATGTACTGTGACATACTGAAGCAGAGCATGATCCATTCCCTTCGGAGACTGGGCCACAGAGCAGTATTCCAACATAACGACCCCAAACACACCTCCAAGATGACCACTGCCTTGCTAAAGTAGCTGAGGGTAAGGGTGATGGACTGGCCAAGCATGTCTCCAGACCTAAACCCTATTGAGCATCTATGGGGCATCCTGAAACCGAAGGTGGAGGAGCGCAAGGTCTCTAACATCCACCAGCTCTGTGATGTCGTCATGGAGGAGTGGAAGAGGACTCCAGTGGCAACCTGTGAAGCTCTGGTGAACTCCATGCCAAAGAGGGTTAAGGCAGTGCTGGAAAATAATGGTGTTTTTTTGCCAGCGGTTTAGACATTAATGGCTGTGTGTTGAGTTATTTTGAGGGGACAGCAAATTTACACTGTTTTACAAGCTGTACACTCACTACTTTACATTGTAGCAAATTGTAATTTCTTCTGTGTTTTCACATGAAAAGATATAATAAAATAAAATATTTACAAAAATGTGAGGGGTGTACTCACTTTTGTGAGATACTGTATATATATCGGTGGCACCTAAGGTTCTCATTCATGCAAGGTCAAGGGTTCCAGGATGTATGTTTCACAGCTTCTTTCCTCTTAATTGGGATTTTAAAGGGCAGAGGTCTCCAAAAAATATAACAAAAAGTGTATAAAATATGTCTGATTTATTATATCAAAATTTTAAAAGCATAACACATACTAAATAGGGGATAACAAAAAACGAAAAAGGTATTGTAGATGGCAAAATGTACAATAATAGTGATACAACAAAAATGTACAAAACAAAATGACGGAACTACACTTGACCCATAGAAGCTGTTTGAGCAGAGGAGCTAATTAACAGTGCAGGCCCAACGCGTTTCGAGGTATTTTATAGTGATTGCGACCTCTTCTTCAGGGGCTGGAGGTAAGGTGTACATCCGTCTGAGGAACATTTTTGCAAAGAAAGGGGGGGAGACAAGAAGAGACACATAATAGAACATATTGTATATCAAGAAAAATACGTATATACAACTATTTACATAATCAAGATATTGTAGTGTAATTACAAGGACGTATTCTAACCATAATATTGCAAGATCAACATCACATGGCATCCGATTCAGGAGAGGGCAAGAGAAAGACAGTGGTTGGCCACTGGGGTCCAGAAACCGAATGTCAGCGCCACCGCTGCAAGACCGAGATCGTCAGCAGATCGGGACCGGGCACAAAGGGCATCGCGTTCGTCAGCTAAATAGTAAATAATCTTGTTAGCTAAGGGTTGAACAGGGTGTGTATAAAGAGGGATTGTCCCAAAAAAAAAAAAAAAAGTCTTCACGGTTTATTGAGCGTATCCCCTAGTGGTGAATTTGAAGCACAGGGCTCTGATAGATGTTAATCATACATACCTATTACTGTGTAGGGACTAGGGTTGTCTCTACTCTGGCTCCAAAGAGTGGATGACCATCAGCTGACAACACCTCAAGTGCTTGGGATTATAGAGATGTTAAGAACTGAGGACAGGGAAAGAGGGGAGAGTAGCATGGTAAAAAATATTGCTTGAATAGATATTTGTCGCATATGTATGCAAACATCTGTAAAAGTCGAGTAAGCATACCTAAAAAATGCATAATGAGTAATAGATCCCTGTACTAACTCACATGGAGGTGTTGTTAATGGTAGCTAATGGATCTCAAAAAGCCATAATCCAGGAAGAGATAACCATAGCGCACCTGTGGTCAGCAGCTACAATAAAGAAAAGAGAGAGCATAAGCGCTGGTGATAAATGCAGGCTCTTACATAAATTGAAGAGCATATCATTTATTGTCATAAATTACAAGGACAGAGATTGTGCTCACGATGTATATACATCCTGCAGCGCCAAATAACATTCAAAGCACACCTTAAGTGGATAGGAAAAGGGGGGCTAAACTTCTTTACCTTAGACCGTCACAGCAATTGCACATTCAGTTCAGTATCCTCCCAGCAAGTGAGCTGGCAGCCTAATATGCAGCTTAAGTAGTGCTACTAATTAATAGCACATTCAAGACAGCTGACTCCACTAGGGTCAGCGTCATCGCTGACAGGAGGAGCCGCCCTCCGAGTCCTCGGCGTGCAGACCAGCCCCCCCGCCCCACACACGGGTCCGATCCAGGAGCGGAGTGCATCGCATCCTGGAGGGGAAGAAGGACCTGTGCTGGGAGGGGACTGACGTCCGCGTCAGGCACCCGCGGCGCGCTGATCGCCATGATAACGGGATAAACATATCCCTGTCATAGGCGATCATGTGGGGGTGGCCAAGCATTGCCAGACTAAGAGTGGCAGCTTTGGCCCCCGTGCGCCGAGTGCCGGATCCGACCGCAGATTCACACGGCTCCCCCGGACCATGGCGCCGCCGATCCGGAGCCCCGGCGATACAGACACTCAACCCCTGAAATGAAAAGGAAACACGTGATGCTAACCCACAGATGGTCATATGGGGAAAAACAATAGAGAAAGGAAGCAAACGAGAAAAAACAGGCAACCAGATTAGCTGAAAATAATACTGCAAAAAGAAAAGAAATAGAAATGTTTTGGAAAGTGGATACATATGCCGACATATTAGCAAAAACAATCCAAATACAGAATTATTCTTGTGATTACATTAAAAAGAAAAGAAAAAACACAAATCATTTGCTCATTTCTAGTACTGTCATCCTTATTTAACCACAGATGGCTAGTAACTTGCCGGGTTCCTCTGAATGCTGCTGGTGCTACAAAAAGAGGGGGGTATTCACACCGGGGGGTTCCCACTTGGACAAAAGATATCCAACTATTCGCACGTAAACTTTTCCTGAAACAATTATATTCGAAGGAAGCACCAAAGGAACCTGTCTTTAAATCACAAGAGCTGACTGCACTAGATAATCTGATATCACTGCTAGACGAGAATGAGCCACCGGATCTGATTGACCAGATCGACATGGAGCACCTGCTTGGCTGATTTGATCAATCCGATCCCCCCCAATCTTCCACTAAATCATTTAAGAAAAAATCAGACAAATTCCCTGCTCTCAGCACTAACTCTAATGTACTGGCCTTCGTAAAACTAACGTGTAATGAAATTCGGAAGATCAAAACTTGTTCCAAAAAACAACCTAACCTTAGTCCAGATGAACGCAAAGCCCTTAAAGCACTAGCCTCTAATCCAAATATTACTATAAAACCTTCGGTCAAGGGGGGCAACATAGTCATTTTGGATATTGAGCAATATGTTGCAATTTGCAACAAAATACTATCCAATCAACATCAAAAGGAGAAGGGGGAAGGGTAGCTTGCTGCTCCTGTCAGCCAATGTCTCCACCCCCCAACAGGGAAAAGAAAGGGACTATTACGGTACTACATATAAGTATACAGTAGAAGTAAAGAGTAAAAAGGGATTGAAAATTTTATAAAAATTCACTTTTAATGGAAACAACATTCATAAAATTACAATACCGCATATAGTTGCGATTGTAAACAATAACAACGTTGCATATAACCATAAAAGAAAAGGTGGGGATACCACAAAGTCTGAACCAGTGGATTCCACACAAATTCGATGGCAGATATGTATACAACTTAATTTCTCGACCGGTTTCGCGGTTAGCACCGCTTCTTCAGGAGAACCATATCTACAATATAACATACAATAGTTGTAACAAATACAAACGCATCAGCAAATACATATAAGATTATTGCAGCAGGTTTATCAATAATGTATCAGAACATTCCATACAAGACATAAACATTTAAGGACAAGCTCACCCAATCAGGAATTCTCTGTGAGTATGCGAGACCCCATAAAATTCCCCCTGCGGCGGACACAGGGGATGACAGACAGCCTCTGGTGAATAAATATTAGATTAGTAGGTTGTACAAGTCACCATACCACAAGTAGGGGTGTAGGTGCCCGTAACATGTCTCTCAAGGGTCCGAAATAATAGTGCAGTGGAGGAATTGGTGTGATATTACCTGGTGACGTGAGGTGCTGGAGAACCAGGAGACAGGAATAAAGGAGGAGGGAAAGGGGGAGGAGGGGAGGGGGGAAGAGAAGGGAGGGAAGGGGGAAAAAAGGGGGCGAGAAGGAGGGGGGAAAAAAGGAACAGGGAGGGAGGGAAAGAAGAAGGAAGGGGGGAGGGGAGGGAGGGAAAAAAAAGGAAGGATGAGGGGGGAGGGGAGGGAAAATGGAGGGGGGAAGAGGAAGGGGAAGAGGACAGGGAGGAGAAAAGGGAAGGGGGGGCAGAGGGGAGAGAAAAAGGGGGGGGGGGAAGGGGGGAAGAAAAAAGGGGGGGAAAGGGGGAAAAGGGGGGGAGGGGGGAAGGGGGGGAGGGGGGAAGGGGGGGAAAGGGAGGGAGAAAGGAGAGGGGGGGGGGGAAGCCAGGATGGAAAAGGAAGCCCAGTAATCCCATCCATGCAAAGGAAATTAAAAAGATGGAGAAAACTGCACACTGACAGTGGTAGGGCTGGCACTCACCACCTAAAGATTAAAGGTTGGTATGACGCGTAAGCTGGGATGGATGACAAATTCCCATTAGAAGGACCGAGGGTCAGGAGGATCATACAGGGCCATGAAAAACATTCCAATCCCCCTACGACTGAGGCCGCAACTGCATAACCAAAGAGTTACAACAGCA